>NW_005179389.1:0-47893 GCF_000350225.1 Chondrus crispus | reverse complement strand
CTAGTCAATCATAACATGAGCGGTGCCACCAATGCTGAGCGCAGAAACGCATCATGAGCATTGGGCGGTCTTTTCAAATCACGCCATCTCACTACACTGCGATCCATCCCTGCATATCTCCACGTAATCGCACTCACCTCCCATGACAGCTACCCCCAAATTTACCCCGGACGACGGCCCCATTCGCCACCCCTGATGGCTAACACCCCAACCTTCCCCATGACGGCGCCCACACCCACCTGCTTCCTGACGGCGCCCATATCCACCTCCCCCGACGACGGCGACACCCCCCTCCCCTGACGACGTCCACATCCATCTCCCCTGACGACGAATACACCCACTTCCTCTGACGGCGGCGATATCCACCTCCCCTCACAACGACTACGCCCACCTCCCCCGACGGCCGCGACACACCTCCCCTGACGACGGCCACATCTACCTCCCCCGACGGCAGCAGCACTCCCTCCCCTGACGGCTATCACAACCACCTCTCCCCACGGCGTTGGCACTCACCTCCCCTCACAGAGACAACAATACCCTTCCTTGACGGCGACGACACCCACTTTTCCCGACGGTGGCCACATCCGCCTTCCTCGACGGCGACCACCCCTACCTCCTCCATCAGCAACCAAACCTACCTCTACCTCCCCCAACAGGAACCACACCTACCTCCCCCGACAGCTCGCCACGGTTCGCCCACCCCACTCTGCGTCATCATTCCGATCTCGCTCTGGCCGTCATGAAAGCGATAACGCCCACCGATGCACAAGCCGCTTTACAGATTTTGGCGGATGCGGCCATTGGCCTCGAAACGGCTCTCGCGCAGTATCCCTTCGAGCCACAAGCGAACACTGACAAGTAGAATGATTCAGACAGCCCCATTCTGGACACATTCTATAATAACGGAGGAGGCACTGCCACTGTTCAGTTAACAAACTTTACCATCAAGGAGTTTATTCAGCTCTACGGAAAATTCCGCACCTTCTTGGCCAATAATTACAACGTTGCACGTGGGCGACGATCTCAGTACACCGCATAGGACGCCCTTTCCATGGTCCTAGCTACTCTCGAACATGGAGGACAGTGGCATTATCTCGGCCAGACGTTCAAGATGAAGGGTGCGACGTTCGAGCGATTGGTTACACGCTTCATTTTGATGATCTCTACAAGATTCTATAAACTTTTTGTACTGGAAAACGCGGAACGGTGGCCCATGGAGCGACTGCTGGACGAAAAGAGGGCATTCAAGCACTTGAAGTTTGCTCAATACGCTACAGATGTTACCTTTCAACAAGCTAATCGACCGAGCGGCAGCATTCAAGAAGGAATTTTTTTTAGCGGCAAGCATAAATTATGCGGATTTAAGGTGGAGGTTTCTGTCTTGCCCAACGGTTTTGCGGCAGGCTGTAGCGAACATTTCGCAGGTTAAGATTCTGATATCGACATTATGGTGCACATGAAGCCGTTTCATGACATGGCGTTGGCAAAGACGGAGGACGGGAAGGTGGTCACAGATATTGGTATTCTTTCAGACAAGTACCCAGATAGCTGGTCTCTACTCGCAGATAAGGGCTATCAAGGAGCTGTGGAGTTTGTTCGGGCTATATATCCGCGGAAAACCCCGCCTCGTCGGCTTTTATCGGCTGAAGATGACGCCTTCAATAAGAAGGTTTCAGCCCATCGAATAATTGTCGAGAACTTTTTTGGCCGTGCTTGTGGGTTGTGGGCGGTTTTGTCAGCTACTTTTAGGTGGGGGGAGAATCTTTATGACTCAATATTTCGACTTTGTGTTGCTCTTACGAATGCACACATCATGTGCAAGGCTTTGCGAAGGGACGATGCTGACACCTATCATAGGTCTCGTAATTGGTTGTGTGCCATCGGGGATGCCACGGTGAACAAGCGAAAGCGGGTGCAGGAGCGTTATCGACAACGCCGTAGACAGGGACTGGCAATAACGTTCCGAGGGCAAGCTGTGGATGGGGAGGAAACGGAAGATGAATAAATTCCGCAGCTGACATCAATCTGATGAAACGTGCAGTGTTTGGGCATTTACCCCATGTTTGCGTAAGATCCTTGTCCTCTCCATGAAAGGTTGGACCAAATTTTATTTTTTAATCTTTTGTGGTGTCTACAGTAACTGTGGAACTATTCTGATCGTTGGGCACTTAGTCCATCGTTTTTCAATTACCTCGTATTTGCCAAAGAGACCTACTGTACTACAGTAAACAGGTAAGGAGCACTGATTTGTAGCGGAGGTTGTGGTGAGCTGTTTGCGGCTATGGTGCATTTGGAGAAATGTCTGACCAGCCATGAGGTGCAGCGCTTTTATCTTTTGGTCTAAATATCTGGTGATGTGTTGCCCTTATTTTTCTTCCGGTACCAAGGGTACAAGTGAGGTCACTCATTTTTGATCAGTGCCCTAGTGAGTGGAACCGCCCAAATTTAAATTAAATTAGCTTTCGACGCCATTCTGCCTAAAATTGAGAACATCTGGGAGCTTTACATTGCTATATCTCTTGAAGGATTGAGCCAATTAATCAGCCGAGCCCAGAATCAGATTCCACGCGCGCTTTTACTGTACTTGGACTTACTCAAACGTTTCGGTTTATCGCCATTCGCGAATTGGCTGGAATATAGGTAATTATGGCGATCTCAATGTGGTCCCAAGAGCCATGAGTGTGCGCCGAGCTACTCACGAAAAAGAGTGCTAGCAGCTCGCTCTGGACATGCGCCTGATCTTTTTTGATTTTTTTCGGAACATTAAATGAGATAAAATTTGATGATTCCAGTCACTGGGATATGCACCATGGCGTTCAAGCATTAGGCGCAATATTCGGTGACGTTTATCTTCAGATCGTGTTTGATACAAAGAAATGCCACTTGTCAGCAGTCCTCGAGTCCTCTAATTCATAATTACAGTAAGGCTCAGGGCATTGGGATCTCTCGTTTGGTGGCGATTTGGCCTTGGGGCGTAAATGGAAAGTATATTTTCCATTAATTTTTGTGAGGGGTTCAAGAAAATGGTGACCCCACTTGTACAGTACAAGTTGTATCATGTTGCTGTACTGTACCCTTCGAAGGGTACCTTGTAGGTTGTGGGATATTTTCAGGAAAAATTGCATTTTTACTGTTGTGGGAAATTTTATACTGTAGTCCGAGATTTTATTTGAATTTTAGAGAATCGCACGCGTACGGCCCGGCGGAATCCGGGCCGGACGCGTGGACGCTTCTGGAAGTAATTTCGTAGAAATAAAAGAGAGAGGGTGACGGGCGCTGCGGGGAAAAAGGGGGGGAGAAGACGACTCGGCCGACCCTCACCCCGGAACGGAAGGCTCCCCAAACCGCCTCCCCCATTTCACTAACAACATGGTACTCTTGTAGAGGGCCGACGCAGACACAAGTGCGGGCCCTAACCCTGTTACCTACGATGGGTCGAACGGATCAGAGGTTTCCAAGTTTCTGTTCGTATACGAGAACATCATTATGCGCCGCAAGCCTGACGAGGAGAAGGCAGGAGCTATCCTATGACACCTCGAGGGTGTCCGGTTCGACTATCACTATGACACGTATAGTCGTAATGGGAGTCTGACCGAGGCCGCCAGTAACTGGGATGGTGTGAAGAACGCCCTGTCTGACCGTTTTACGGAGTCACCGAGGCCAGAAGAAAACATCCAGAAGGCTATGAGTTGCCGACTGGATGGTAGGAACTTGCTTACTTCGATGGATGAAATGGACAAGCTCTACAGGAGGGCTGGTCTCAACGACGAGGCAAAGTACGGCTTGCTTCGCAATGCCGTAATGGCACATTTGGATGTTGCTCAGTTCGCGATCTATCGTTCTCCGACGACGAACTAAGAACTGATGAAGACCGTGAAGGACTTTTCTGCAGGCTGTGACGCCTTCAAGGCGGCGAAAACTGCTGCGCAGTCCGTTGAACCTGTGACGCCCAAGCGCGTATTGATGCGTTCTGATGTGAATCCTCGACAGGACAAGCTGGAGAACAAGGTAGACGCCATCACCAACCAGCTGGCGGAACTGTCACTGATGATGAAGAAACGACAGACGCCAGGGGACAGTGATACGAGTTGGACATGTTCCTATTGCAAGGAACCAGGGCATTCAGCGACTCGTTGTCGTTCCAACCCACACCGTGATACTCGTTGTCCAACGTGTGGAAAGATTTTACACACGACGGAGACCTGCTGGTCCCGCTTTCCTAGAAAGAATGTGGCTCATGCACGTCCCCAAGATAACGCTGGCGCAGGAAGCGCTTATGGCCCCAAAGCAAGCGGTTCTTCCAACGACGCCGGTGAAAAGGCCACCAGAGACTCGAAGCAGGTCACGGTCATAACTGAGACCACCAAGGGAGAATTGGTGGCAGCTATTAAACGCAACGCCGAAGGAGAGGCCTTGCCGAATCAGTCGAAGAACCGTGAAGACGTTTCGATCCCGAGGCTGCTGAATCCCACTCCGGTAGCTCCTAGGGGAACTCTCCCCTGGAACGAGGCGCTGAGAGTGCCGAGAGTGAAGCCTGCACGCCAGAAGAAGAAGTATGGTTCAAAGAAGGCGGCACTCCAGGAGCACGTCAGCAAGTACAACGTCGTGTCAGAGCTGGCGAATGCGCCGTCTGGTCTGACATTTGGACAACTTGTCCGTGAAGACGATGAAGGAGCAAGGAAGGAGATGAAGCGCCTTCTATCCAGGAGATTGGGACGTTCTCGCGGGTTTGCGGGCCACACGGATGTCTTCCCGAGGCGTCTTCGGGTGGTTACTGTTCAAGTTTATGGAACTGATGCTCAAGCACTACTGGATTCGGGTGCGGTGCCGAACATCATGTCGCCACACCTCATGAAGAGACTTTCTCTGACGCCAGAGAGTGCGAAGAAACACATCACGGTGGCAGATGGGAAGAGCTCCCCTTGTGTTGGATCACTGCACCAGGTCCCCGTCTCGTTCGGGGGATTAGTGAGCATGATGGACTTCCTTGTCTTTACGGGAACACCGTACGACGTCATCGTGGGGATGCCGTCGTTAGAGGAGCTCCAAACGTGCATTAATTTGGGGCAACAGCATGTCCAAGTAACTGTGGGTGCTGAGACGATTCAAGTAATTCTTGAGATGGATGAAGACTGTAAGAAGCCGGGATCCGCTACCGACAGTGAGGACTTCACGTCAGACTCGGGGGCCGTGCCGGCTGACTCGACTGATACGGATGAAGACTTCTTCCTTTCGCTGCGTGAAAGGGTGCCGTTTGAACCAGACCTTGCCTGGGCGAGAGCAGTCACTGAGGACGAAGATCCTCATGCTGGACTTCCGGACCTAGCTGAGGAAGGCTCAGAGTAAGAGCCGGCGGATGAGAAAGAGAAAAGAGATGAGAAGGAGGAACTTCTCATGTCTAAGCTGAGCCATATCAGCAGAAAGAACGCCGACCTCATAATGTGTTCTATCAAGAGTATGGGAATAGCTGCATGGTCTTTGGACGACCTCAGGCCTGCAGATGTCCCTGTGTCACATTCCTTTGAATCAAATGACGACAGACCCATTTTGCACGCCGTTCGTAGGCTCCCTCCGAGACACAACGCGGTAGTGCGTGAGAAGATCGAGAAGATGCAGAAGGCAGGGATCATTACCCCCTCTGTAGCTCCTTGGTCGTTTCCAGTCGTCATCGCAACGAAGAAGGACGGGAAACCTCGCTTCTGTGTTGACTACCGCGCGCTTAACCGCGTGATGAAGGCCGACAAGTGACCGTTGCCTAAAATGAAAGAGCTATTCGACGACCTTGAAGGAAGCAAAGTATTCACTACCCTGGACTTGTTCTCGGGTTATTGGCAAGTGCGGATGGCTTCATGGGGCAAAGAACAGACGACGTTTGTCTGTCCGTACGGGACTTTTCAATTTGAAGTGATGCCATTCGGGCTCATGAAAGCTCCTTCAACATATCAAAGGATGATGGATGGCTTATTCAGAGACCTGCCATTCGTTCGGGTATACCTTGATGACGTGGTCATCTTTTCGAAGTCCTTGGACGTCCATGTTGACCACTTAATTGAAATGTTCGAGCTGATTGCTCGCAGTGGATTGAAGTTGAAGCTTGCGAGATGTTCCTTCGCGCAATCACAGACCAGGCTATTGGGGCACATCATCGGAAGGAAAGCGATTGAGGTGGATCCAGAGAAGACATCGATCATTTGGGACACCCCCGAGCCGCGCACCAAGACGGAGTTACGAAGCTTCCTTCGACTAGAGGGGTATTACCGCCGATTTATCCCTAAGTTCGCAGAAATTCTCTGCATCGTTGCATGCTGCTACTTCTACCAATGTCGAATTTGAATTTACGGAAGGGATGCGGACCGCCTTCCAGGAGTTGAAGAAGAGGGTGACGTCTCCTCCGCTGTTGGCGCTCCCGAAGTTTGACGAACCCTTCGTGGTCGAGACAGATGCATCCAACATGGCAGTGGGAGCAGTTCTGGCTCAGAAAAAGGAAGACAAGAAGGTGCACCAGATATAATACGCCAGAAGGACGATGACGGAGACTGAGAAGAAGTACTCCATCTGTGAGAGAGAAGCATTAGCGGTGATCTTCGCGCTAAAGAAATTTCGGGCGTATTTGCTCTCAACGCAAAAGTTCAAGTTGATTACGGGCCACCAAGCGCTTCAGTATGCGTTCAAAAAGAAGGACATCCACGGTAGACTTGCCCGTTGGTTGGATTTCCTGGCGAAGTACGAATTCGAGATATTGTACCGCCCGGGCTCAAAGAATTGTGCCGCTGACTTTTTCTCTCGTCTAAAAGAAGACGATGGCAGGCGCGAGGAGGATGAGGGGGACCTGTTATGTGCTGCCGCTTTTGCGAAAGGACATATATTGGAAGACATGGAACCTCATGTACAGGACACGTACCGTTATCTCGAAGGCGAAGAGATGGTCGAGCAAGATGCTGCGCAGAGGCACAGAATCAAGAAGAACTCCAGGCGGTTCCTCGCCTGGAACGGAAGGTTGTTTCGCAGGACGAAGAATGGGATCAGAACGATCCCTTCTCGGGGGACTCGACTGCAGATATTGCGGTCGCTGCATGACGATATTGGCCACTGGGACGCTGCAGCTACGAAGCAGTTCGTCCTTGACAGGTACTGGTGACCGGGAGTTCATGGTGATACCTACTCCTACGTTCGTGGATGTGAAGGCTTCCAAAAGGCTGCGCCCATCCCGACGTACAAGAGCACGGCGGTGATACCAGTCTCTCAGCTCTTTGAGACATTCTCGATAGACTTTGCGGGACCCCTTCCCAAGACGAAGAACGGAAAACGTTACATCCTGATAGCGGTCGAACATCTGACTGATTGGCCCCTGGTTTGGGCAACCGAGACCGCTACGTCCGCGGAAGCTGTCAAGTTCGTGAAGGAGGAGATCATCTACTCGTTTGGTTCCCCTCGGACTATAGTCTCAGATAACACAACATGTTTCAGCGCAACAGCGTTGAAGAACTTCATGGCACAACAGGGAATTTCATGGAAACCGGTCCTCGCCTATGCTCCGATGTCCAACGTAAAAGCGGAGCGTATGGTTGGGACCATCAAGCGTTCAATTCCGAAGATGCTATTAGGTCAGGGCGCCGCTACCTCTAAATGGGAATCGGCGTTTAAACAGATTCTCTACGGGTACCGTCGGCGCCGACTGTCCGACGGGTTCTCCCCGTTCGAGTTGATGTATGGAGTTAAGCCGCCCTCGCAACCCCAGACCGAGTCGAACCAAACTCGGTGGGGGGGCGTTGAGGGGCGCAACTTGGAACTGTTAGCGACCCTCGCGCTCCCAGCGACGAGACTGCTAAACAGCTCGATAGGAAGAGCAAGAAGACGGCAGTTATCTCACAACGCCAATTTGACGTAGGCGACTAGGTTATGGTTGCCCGAAGAACAGCCTTGGGAGGGCTACGGAAGTGGCCTTTAGGAGAATCTAAGTACTACGGCCCCTGCAGGGTAGTACGGGCAAAGCACCCGCGGTACACACTCTTGTCGCCGGGTTTGCGCTACAGTCGACGGGATATCCACGCAAGGCGTTTAATCCCCTTTATTCAGAAACCCGCACATCTTATGTAGATGTGATGCATGGGGGAATTGCCCCATGGACTGGTGCGGGGATGACTACGAGGAGTACGAGGACAGAGACGGTGTAGTTGAGAAAATTCGCTGGGATTGGACTCTCTGTGCGTTTTAAAGTCTTTGAGAAGAGTTGTTGAGCGTTACGGAAAGAGTCGAAATGAGACATCAACGGGAGTCAAGGTTGTTCGATGGAGAGGGGGCAATGTGCATTCTAGCGGAATGAGGAAAGAGGAGGCCGTTTGATCAAGGAACGTCGATGCTATAAGAGTTACTGTGACGCAAGTGCTGGCATTGTGAGCTGTGAAGGCGGCGGAATGGCCGAAACGACTACAGAAGACGTCTACATGCAAGGTGCGTCGGTGTATAATGCGGCTGAGAGACACTGGAACTACGGCAGCGTATGATTCAAATGGATTAGTGCATAATTCATGCGTGAGTTGGTGAATCTCTGACCGCATGCATCCTTGCATGCGAGCCACAGGTCGTAGGCTTGATCAGTTGATGCGACCGTCACGTAAGTGACGAGTTTGTCGAGCCAAAGGGCGATGAAAGCATGTCCAACTTGTTTCTCGATCTGGTTCTTGAAATATTTCGCTGGAAGTCAGGCCTGGGAGTAGCCGTTGAGGATGGTAAGTCGTCTTGGTCCACGAAAAATGACGTAATCCACTCGAGGTTACAGTTCGCCGGTTATCGTAAGACGGTGGTTGCTAATTTCTCGGCGACGAAACCAACGCCGCCGAAGGCTCAGGCGACGCGGAAAACACCCGGCCTGAGGCAAAGGCGACGCAAGACGAACGCAGGCCTCCTTGCTACCAAGCGCAAGATGTTGGACTTTCCCGCCAGTGGAAGCCCTTGCCGTCTGCCTGGTCCGAGCCATGTCGCACAGAGAGTAGCGCCCGAAGGACCACACACCTCTCGTGCGTGGCTCGGAACGCGGCGCGTTTCAAAGAAGTCCCGGAACGGGAATAGCAAGAAACAGAGGCTCAGGCGAGGCGGAGACCACGCGGCCTAAGGCTCAGACGGCGTTGGACGATTAGCGGCCGGAGGCCCGGGAGACGCGGAGACCACGCGACTCGAGGCTACGGTGACGCTGAACGTGAAAACCACAAATTTGGGCGACGCGCAGACCACACCGCCCGAAGTTAGGGTTAAAGTGCCGGAGGCGGCGCGAGAAAGAAGCAATGCCAGCGTAGTGGGTGCAGGACGGCGGTGGAGCGGATGAAGTGGTGTAGAGCGAGGACCGCGTAGAGGAAGGGTTCGGTGTAAAAGTGGAGAGACGGTGGCCGGGGGGCCAGAGCGGTCACGCGAGGAAGCGGGCCAGCATATTTACGTACAGCGGCAGCCCCGTGGGCTGCGCTGGCGAGGGGGTCATGTGGGATATTTTTAGGGAAAATTGCATTTCTACTGTAGAGGGAGATTTTATACTGTAGTCCGAGATTTTATTTGAATTTTAGAGAATCGCACGCGTACGGCCCGGCGGAATCCGGGCCGGACGCATGGACGGTTCTGGAAGGAATTTCGTAGAAATAAAAGAGAGAGGGTGACGGGCGCTGCGGCAAAAAGGGGTGGAGAGGGCACTCGGCCGACCCTCACCACGGAACGGCACGCTCCCCAAAACCGCCTCCCCCATTTCACTGACAACATATGTGATGGATTGCAGCAGACATCGAGCTGCTATCGAAAGAATACCACTACCGTATGATGAGGTAATGATTCCCGAAACAGCACTTACCCTGCTGTGACTCAAGTCCATGCAGAGTGTTTTCATACTGTCTCCACTCACGCGTCGCCTGCAGTCCGTGTGCCAGGCGCAGCTTTATCATTCTTCAAGGTACACTTACGGGTGCATGACAGCTAAACGACTGCCAATTACGATCTCTGTTGCAGATGCAACTACAGTACACAGACAGAAAGAGCAAGACAACCAGTGCCTTATTTTATAACACACAGTTTTAGCCATACAGCGCTCTAAAGAGTGCGCAACAAAATCAGTGTGCCGCTCAATCCCTCACGCCCGCCATGATCAGTGTGCTGATCAAGAAGCAATTTTACCAATTTTGTGATTTCTCCCCTTTGATCAGTATGCTGATCAAGAGACTCGCATAAACGGGCATATTGGAACGCTCATAAAGAATCAATCGCATCCCCATGCTTATAATTTACCGGATCCTTACACTCACCTTGCCGAGTGGAGGCAGTTCGGCTGTCAAGCTGTTAAAGCGGTGGTCATATCCCAAAAGGGTGGCACCCCCCACACTCACGTCTAGAGCCAGGGCGTCAGTATTTTCTGACGCCACTTTTGCTGCCCAAAGGCTTCTCCAAGCACAGCCAGATTTCCACAAACCATCGTAAACGATACGCAAGGCATACGAACAGCAGATGGAGCGTATGTTACGCGTGTTGGGCGGGGCTGCGGTTCGGTGCACAGTGAAAGGCGTGGACGCGGTCGTGGATCAGGGCCAAGACGTGGCAGAGGGAGTTGTGGCTCAAGGGGGAGTTCGATCGGTACACGCTCTTATCGTACTGCTTAAAGTGAGGCGAGGGAAGGCTTTAGTATGGCAAACAGTGCGTGTAATGATGATCAGGGTTCCGTGGTGTTGCCAAATGAAAATTTCAATGCCATTTTAAGTGAAAGGGCATTTCTGTTTCTATTTTATATTCGATGGATAGGATGGAAGTTCCTAGAACGGTTGGAGAGGTTCCCAGGGGTAGATGAAGATTTTTGTTTTATTCATGAGCCCACTTCTTTTGTAGTGAATGATCTGGTCAAACGAATATATTATCTTCTAGAAGTGAAATAGAGAGAGCGTTGGATTAGAACACGTGTCCAGTTACGTTTCAGTACTATTACTGTCTCATCCTACAATGTTTAGTTTAAGGAAGACCATAAACTTGATGAGCGGTACCGAGACTGTTTCTCTTTCTCTTGAATGAGTGCGATTCATTGCGAACAACATTCTTGCATACTCTGGTACTGTTCGTGGTAACACAGGGGATTTTACATTGCAATCGCAACGCCTCTGAGAGTTAAAATTATTGGTACTTAGGAACAGCAGGCAGATATGTTTTACTCCTGGACACTTATTTTCTACCCTTAGTGACGCACATGATTTGCGGTACAAGTGCTGCAGATAATCAAGTCAAGCATTTGCACTCGTGCGAAGCTGATCGACGACGTCATGATGCTGAATTCATCTATGATGCATTCTTCAGACTGCGTATGGCATTTCGGTTCAGAAGAAAAGGTAAACCAGTAGTGGATTCCGGGCGAAAGCTAGTGAACACTTTGGCTGAGGGAAGGGGATAGTAGAGCGACGGGGGTTAATAATAACCGCAGATCGAGGTTATGGGAAGGAGCCGTTCCTTAACTTTCTGATGGAAGCTGAGATACGTCCTATCCTAATAACGCAGATTACATTCCAAGGAGCCCTCTATTCTTCTTATGTCGTCCCTATACCCACTTCGCTACGATATTCAGGAGAGCGATGAAGAAACTAATGGTGCCGCATCAGTCAGGGGAAGTGGCAACAACGCGGATACTTCTAGTAACAGTAAAGCTTTCATAAGAGAAAATGAGGCGCAAGAAGGACACGAGGACCAAAAAGAACAGGAAGGCCCGTCACTAGTTCTCCTGACACAGAATGATAGACGATGGGCTTTTATTGTGGATGAATTTCCTCGCTTAGGTTCGTGTAGTATAATCGCCGACGATAGTATTTGCAAATAGATATAATGCTGTAAGTTACAGAACTTGCAGCGTGCGCGCGCACCCGCATCTTACATCATGCGGACAGACATACGTGTACCACACGTGTACTTTCAGTCCCGAAGGCCGACAGCGTTAAAGTGCGGGCTGGCCCACACTGGTTGCAGTAGGTGACTGGCGCTGGTCTACAGCAAATATCTCGGCAAGATGACTTCAAGGGGTTTAGTAGAATGCGAACCAGCTGGCAGTCTCGCCGGGCCCTCCCTGGCGGTAAGAAATCTGACATTGAAAACGGATGCAGGATGCATCTAGCAAGAGTACATTCGGCATGCCGTTCTTCGTGAGTACTTCCTCCATCCATTGCAATGGATGAAGGAAGTACTTACGATCCATTGCAATGGACGGAGGAAGTACTCACGAAGAACGAGACGGGAGACGAGCTGTAGGAGTCTTACTTTGGGCCACTCTCACAGGAGAATCTCTTCTCCAGAGAAACATTGAACGGCCGCAACACTCCCAGGATGTATCAGGAAATCCGGGAGCAGTTGCAAGTACAAGGATGCGCAATCCAGAAACGCGGCGGCCTGCAAATATAGGAGGCCCTTGAGTCATTCCAAGGTGAAGAGCAAGCCACCAAGGACGCATTGGATCTGAGCCGCGAGCTAGTAGAAGAAGGTATGAAAAACATAGCGTCAAGGCGAAGCGATACCACTCACTCTTACACCTCGAAAGAATACTTGTCACCACACGGTGGTCAACCGGCAGCGCAATTCGCGGTGACGAGGAAAACATTCTGATACCAGAACCCGCAGAGACAATGACCAATATGCATAGAGATTCATCACCACCAGAACCCGCATACCCGCCTTATAAATTCACGTAACCGCATCATGAAACGAAGCTGAGAGAGGGGAGGAACATTTTGGGGTAAAAACAGGTAGCCCATCAGCCCAAAGACCACGGCAACACCCTGAGTCTCGCACTAAATAGATAGCCGAGTGGGACACAAACAGTAAGCGTTCTGTACAAACTCAGCAAACGTTTCAAAGACTGTTCCAATAACGACGGTGGAGGCGAGGGTGAGAGCTGGGAGGACATTTACACATCCTATATGTCGTGTGTATATGATTGGAGCGTCTCCGAAGACGTTGCGCTTTGCAGCGTGGAAAACATATTAGCAGGAGAAGCACAGACATACTACAAGAGAAAGCTCAAGAGTGATCTAGCGAAATTCAAGTGCTGTGAATATGTGAACAAGTTCATCATGAACACGTTTCACGTTAAGGAAGCACAAGAGGCGACCGTCTAATATCTTAATTCTCTTTCGTTATACAATTCAGCCAAAGAAAAAGGCTCAATTGAACAAGGCTCAAAGAACCTCAGACATGAAATCATCAAACACATCAACTTAGTGCCAAATAACTTGCAGAACAAAGAGGAACAGAAAGTAACGTTTACCGTTGGCTGAGGTACGCAGTGAGGTCGTATCTCTGGGCAAGACCCATCACCGCTCGGGCAAGCGCCTTCGATTTCACCACGATGTATGCCATTCTGAGGGCTCGAGCCATGGAAGAAAAGATAGCGGCAGATGTGAAGTAAGGGAGCTCGAGGAACACGCCAGGCAGGATCGGAGACAAGTCTTTAGGCAACGTGCTATTCGGAAATACGTACGGCAACCCTCGACCTAACCCTAAGTACAGGCTATCCGTCCACAGGGACCGCGCCCCAAAGCAGTTCAACGGAAAACGCTTTAAGCACGGTAAGCTCTGGTACCGTCGCGTTGATTGCCCAGCCTGTAAGGATAAGCGCAGCTATGCGACTGACAGCCGGAACGCTCTGCAGGAAATAAACGCAGTCAAATCAATGGCTGCAGCAGCAGAGGTCATACAGGATATAGAAATCCAGTATGGGCAAGATTGGAACGAGGTCCTGCACTGTTCACAAGAATGCAAAGAAGAAAAGGTAAGCGCGTCAAAAGGCGGAAAAGAAATCGCGTTTTCTATCGGGGGGAGAGATGGCGAAGACAGCACGGACGACGACTTGACCGACGGGCTTGCCGATGAAGGAGATTACTCCGAGTCGGATGAAGCGGAAGGATATGCAGAGCGGGTGGAGGTGGCCTTTACCTACGGCGACCGACACGAGAAAACACATGAAAATAATCGGGTAGCCAGAGCCAAAGTACAGCAAAATTCGATCTGAACCTGCGCAACGGCGGGAACCGCCAATCACACATCGACCAATAATCTATGCGGGAAACGTGTAAGGCCTAAATACAACAGTGCACCGTCTACAGTATCTGATACTGGAAGTCAACTCGAAGATCATATGAAAAGTGGAGGTACCATGACAAAGAAAATGAAGACATCGTCGTCCGTCGCCTTCCCTCCGTCGCCACACCCGCTCCACACCAACGCGGCCGCGCCCTACGCGGACGCGTACCGCGGAAGTGACTCCAGCTCGTCTCTCGAAAAGTCGGGCACCCCATTGCTCTCCCCCTCGCCCGCTACCTCCGCCTGGCCTTCACTAGCCACCCTGGCTCCGCCTCCTCGTCTTGCTACACCCCCGTCCATGCCTCCCCTGCACACCTTCCGCCCTCGCCCGCGACCACCGCCGCGCCTTCGCCTGCCACCCTGGCCCCGCCTTCTCCTACTTCACCCGTGCCGGCCTCCCCTGCCAAGCGCCGGACCCTCACTCAGGCATGGGTGACTGTTGCAGCCGCGCAACCCCGCCCTTCTTCCCGTTCCTTCCCCCGTGCTGTCTCTGCATATGCGGCGAACGTCGTCCTGCCAATCACCTCCGTCCAAATCCCGTCATCTACCACCTCGCCATCTACCTCTTCCTTTGTCGAAGCTGGAACGCTCCAGCTGCCACGTGTCCCTGACCGCCCCGCTTCTATCCTAACTCTCACCGCCGCCCAGGCAGCACTTGCCCATCCTACTTCAGTCTCGAGTGCCACACTTGCGGCGGCCCACTTCCTCGTCCGCACCGTGAGCAAACCGATTCGTCTTGACCCCCGCAACAAAGAGCCTGTCGCCCCTCTCCCCACCGTCACCGCGTGTGCCATCGCTCCAGATGCTAACATCGCAGCCTTCTCATCCTTCGCTGCTGCGCAGTCTGCCTTACGCCGTCGCGCCCATCTCGCTGCCGCCTTCCTCCCTCCCCACGTCATCGTCTTCGGTGTCGGCCAATGGACCTACGTCTAGTTTCTAGCTTCTCACACTAATCTCTTTGCCCGCCTCCTCGCCCACCTCCGTCTCATCTACGAAAACCTAGGCATCTACACAGCTCCCCTACCTCCGACCGCCTCCACTCTCGATTCCTTCGCCGCCGCTGGTGTAGCGTGTCGCCTACGCCGAGAGACACATCGCCTCCTCGACGGCCGCACCCCCACCTCCGTACCGCTCCCCGTCAGCCAAGCTCTGCCAGCTACGCTGCATGATCGTGCCCGAGCCATCACCCCAAAACCGCTCACCCGCCCTACTCCACCCGGACCCTCTGCTCGTTCAGCTCGCCCTCTTCCCTCCCGCCCGGTAGCCGCCGCTCCCTCTCCGCTGTTAGCCCCCGCCCCCGCCGCTGCTCGAGCCGCCCCCCAAGTCCCCGCGTCTACCTCTAATCGGACTCCAACCCCAAAGTCGCTTTCTGCTCTACCCACTGCACCGGCCAGTCTTCATGCCGGTTGGCCTCCCGCTCCTCTTTTTGGGGTGTCTGCTTCCAGCGTCCCAACAGCTGCCCCAATTTCTGCAGCCCCGGACCCCGCTCCTCCCGATTTGCTCCGACCTCCTCCCCCCTCCTCTCCTGCCTTCTCTCACGAAGCCGTTCTCTCCTCGCCCGCCTGCCCCTCTCTTCCTGCCGCCGCAGGCCCCTCGAAGGCCCCCAATACCCTTGGCAAACGTTCCCTCTCCATCTCGGCTACACTTCCATCGGCCCGCCGTTTTCGTAGTCCCACCTTCTCGGCAGTTGCAGTTCAGCTCCAGCAACACCCGTCATCACAGTGAGTTCACCGTCTCTCTCGTCCGCTGCAACGCCCTCGTCCCAATTACCCCCGCCCTCTCACAGCCCGCCTTCCTCATCCACCGCCTTCTCTTCCCTTCCTTCAGTCGAAGATATTCTACACTCCCCATTCCGCTCGTCTGCCCTCTTCAACTCTATCCCAGGTCCATGCCTTCATGCCACGGTTCTGCTCTTAATTCGCCTTATCCGGAAAGCATCGGCTCGCCTCTTCCCCATACAAATGCACGACGCATTTCTCCGACTATATCTCCTGCCCACAGCCGTGCTCCGTCGCTCTTTTAGAGGCGAACCCGGATGGGGCACACAATCATGCCAGCGCCAAGCTTTGTCTCAGCGCCTCCGCCGTGCTGGTTCTGAGGCTGAATGGCCCTCGTTATGGCACGAAGCACTATATGCTCGTAAGGCACGTCACTTATGGCACGTCCGCCACTCACGCACCCGGCAAACAAAAACTCAGCCCGCTCGCAGACTCGGACGCGCAATGCGTCTAGCCTCCGAGGCACAATATGGACGAGCTATGAAACTTTGACCAATGCCCCGCTTGCAAACTTGAACGACCCATGCACGCACGCCGCGCTTTCCGCCCTCCACCCCACACCCCGGGCCCCGGTGCTGCCGATGTCTTTACATGATCTTCCTCCCATGCCCGAGATTGAAGAATCTACAGTACGGACAGCAGTGCGATCTCTCCATCCCCACTAGGCACCAGGACCGGACCTCATGACCCCGCGCCTTCTACACCTCCTAGTCACCAGCCCCATAATGCCGCAAGCTGATGTTACAGGGCCGTCTGCTCTCACGAATTTAGTTCGAATCCTCGCCTCCGGGAACCTCCCTCACCAGACAATCCTTCTTCTATCAGCTGCCACTCTCCTTCCCCTCAATCCTCTCCCTGGGAAGATCAGACCAATTGCTATTGGCCAAGTACTCCGTCGTGTGGTGATGAAAACGTTGCTTCCCGCTGCCATAGGAGATACGAGGGAATACTTACACCCAATCCAAAAGGCCAACGGGATCCGCGCTGGGCTCGACACGATCATAAACGACACAAGAATGATTACAGACCGTAATGCCGGAAACACGGACTTTGTCATTGTATCTATTGATGCCAGTAACGCCTTTAGCCGGTGTTCCCGTCAGCGCTTCCTGGACGCCCTTCCTCAACGCGCACCCTCTCTCGCCCGCTTCTGTACCTAAATGTATGCCAGTTGCAGCTCCTCTCCATTTCATGAGATTGCTGTCGCGCCGTCGCGACAGAGTCGTACGCTTCACCTAACACGTCGTCGGTTAGGTAGCGTTTCAGGAACTGGTTGACGAGCCCCGGCCAACTCACGTCGTCGTGTAGTTGGCCGGCGCGGAGGCCACGCATCGTATAACTCGTATACAGGCGCTCCGCGTCGCGCTCTAAGAAGTGCGCGAGGACTCTCACCGCAACAACTTCGGTCAGGTGTTGCGAGTTGAAGGTTATCCGAATATCCTTCAAGAACGGGAGCAGCTCGATCGGGTCCGTACCGTCGAAGCTACGCATCGTGGGACGGATCCCACGACAGCGTTGGACGTACTTCGCGATCCGTCCGGCGTCACCGGAGGTGACGAGCCTCGAGGTGTTTTCCAAGCGGTACATACGATAGTCAGCGACGGCGCTGAACTCTTGGATCATCGTATGCACCGGCTCGAGCCCGGGATCCGCGGGACCTAGTGTGCCAAAGGCAGTGACGGGTAGCGTACGGACGTCTACCGGACCTGGATGCGCGGTGTAACCCGCTGGCGGATAGCCGCCCCAGCGGGGATCGACGGAGAACATGGGTTCTCCGGATCCGCGAGCGGCTCCTCCACGGTCATGTACGTCGGCGTACGATACGCTTTCCATCTGCCGCCTACTTCCGGGGATGCTTGGGTCTCGGACGCGAGATTCGCGCCCATCGGAGGGCGGTTTCCTTCCGCAGTCCGACTAGTGTCGGCGCCAGTCGGACGCCTACCTTCCGGAGCGACGGCGCTCGGAGGTACGGCACCACCGGGCCCTCTTGTGGGGGCACCGGGCAGCCTTGCGGCCATGGTCCGTTCCATGTCACGAGCACGCTGTCGCGTAGCGTTGAGCTCGGCGGAGAGGTGCACGAACGCACCGAACTGTTCTGCTGACCGGGACAGTCGATCGTCGGGACGTCTCGTCGAGATCGGCCTCGTGGGGCGACCTTGCCGGTGCAGTATGGGCTGTGCGAGGCGTGGGTCTTCGACGAGCACCAGTCGCGAGTGTAACTCGTCGACTAGTGCTTGGAGATTCTCCAAGGACTGGCTGACTTGATCGAACCTCCCTTCACGTAGGGAGCGGAGCTCGTCCATACATCGCGAGTAGACGGCGTCCGTCACGTCTATACGGAGTGAAGTACGGACTTCCTCGATGTAGTCAGCTATGCGATCGAACATTGCAGCCGCTTGTCCTTCGGGGGACTCGGGCAGCGGTTCGCGGTCTCGGAGACCAGCGTCGCCGTCGCCGAACGGCGGTGATGGAGCGTGCATAGCGGTCGCCCTCGGATCTGCCGGTTTGGACCGGATCAAGGTGGCGTATTCTTGACTCATCTCAACGCGTACGGACGCGGAGGAAAAAGAAAGTCTTTTCGGAAAGATCTCGGGGTCTTCTAGGTCGGGAGACCACTGTAGCATAAACACCCTCAGACGACCGAGGGTGTATGCACAGTTCGACCTGTACACCCCGTTCGAACCGGAAGACGGGTGAAGCACCAGCTAACGAGACAGGGAAGCGGGCCCTGGTAGTGGTGTGGTAGAGCGGGAAGGTCGGGGACGAGCGTACGCGCAGGCCGATCTACGCCTCGACGCCCCGGAGCAGCGCTGGGTAACGTACCAGCGCTGACGGGCGGAGGCGGATCTAGGCTCGCTCGCGCACGCGTGTGTCCCCTACCCTCTCCCTTCCTCCTAACGCGCGCGAAGGCGAAGGCACCTCGTTAGAATAAGCTGGGTGGACTGACCTTGGCGGTCGGTTGAGGACAAGTCCGTGCTTGTCCCCCTCCTGCCGCCGTCGGTCCGCTCCCTATTTAATATACAAAACAATCTATCATAACACTACAGTACCGAGGTACTGTAGTGGGCTACTGTAGTGCCGGTCAGCCAGCACTGTAATACTGTCAGCTATGTCGAGGCTGACAGTACACGTATTACTCGTGGTGCGTGCGCGCTTCGTTCGCACGCTGTACACGTGTGCGCGTGTATGGGCGTGTCCCTTGTCCCCGTGGTGTACACGTGGACACGCGCGGTTGTACTGTAGAGCTCGACGCTCTACAGTAGCTGATCTAGTTCTTGATCTAATGTAATTTAAACCCCCAGGAGGGGTTATGCTACAAGTGGCAGGATCGCTCATGTTTGTGAAACGTCTGGAAGAGCAGGGAATATGTAAACCCTGTCCTACTTTTTGAGGCTGTGAGCCTTATACGTTCACTGGGAGACAAGCCAGACCGCCTAAGCCCTCGGGAAAGCCGAATGTCCAGTTTTGACGAAGGCCGTTTTCTCAGATCCAGGCATAGAGACTTGCGCGGACCATTCTCAGGGCGTTTACTCGGTAACGATCTGAATTTGGAGCGAACGCCATCACCGTCATTACTGTGGGCCCCATCAACCTCCAGGTCATGTAGATCCCGCTGTCGATAGCTGCGTACTGAATAGAGTTACCCGAGGCGAAGCCTCTTTGATAGAAGAGAGAGCTGACATCGAGAAGTTGCAGTAGGAAAGCCTTACGACTTGCAGGAGTCTGCCATATCGAGATATGATGTTTTGAATTGCGTTATTGGTCAGTCCGGTGCATCCAAGAATTTGCAGTTCCTCTAACGAGTCCTGAAGCGCACGCAATAGCTCTTCAAACGCGGAATCTTCCACCATTGGAAGATATGAGATGTCGAGGGAAATGAGTGGCCGGCAGTGTTTCGCCCAACTGAGTGGAGTTGCATTTCCGAGGGAATAGCAATGTCGGATATTGAAATATCTCAATGAGGGTCCACTCGCGTTAGAAATGCAGCTCAGAGTTCCGTCGGAAACGCTAGTATCAGAGATGGTCCGATGATGCAAATGTCGGCATTTTCGAGATAGCCGCACAATCGCTTTCTGCCCTCCACTTACATAAATAACATCTTCTGTGTACTCAACTCCACTCTTTCATCGTCTGATGATGTTATGTACCCTGCTTGTACCCTGCTTCCATCTGCCTTTGGAGCGGAATCCATGATTCTTTTTGTACTGAGAAATGAAGCCTCTCAAGCACAGTGCTGCGTTTGCCAAAAAAGCAAGGGATTCGAAACGAGGCCCTGTGACAATCAACGATTCGCCACTCTCTCAACTGCTGCGCGCGCTGTTTTAGAAAACTTACCATACCAAATCCGACACGCATGGAAGGTTTCTTAGACGGTTTAATGTTAGCTTGCTGCAATACTGACCAATAGCAAAAAGTACGTCTTCGTTGAATGATTCGTGATGCACTGAATTCATTTCAATTATGCGCAGGTTGATCCCGATTCTTGTGAACAACCGAATCAAACTCATGCGAGATACACGACTCCAATGAGAACGAAATGTCGAACAGGTGGTCTCAGCAATACGATTTCCGTCAGAGCAGCGATAATTGGAGCGCTGCACTCGACGTGTACAGCCCTCAAGTTTCTGGCAGCAATTTTGCAAGCTGCTATCAGAGTGTGCTGTTCTGCTTGCCATGAACTGACCAGCTTGACGCATAGTGTGTAGTAACTTGCTACAAAGAGAATACCGAAATCTGCAAGCCTCAGGTCATCCGGAGATGCTCCGCTGAACTGTGGACGTCCTGTCTAAGTTTCCAGAGAATTGGGCATTTCTCCGTTCTTCCTCCGGAAGCACTCCAAAACTGGCCAACGTACTCCGTTAGTACTCCGCACCACCTCCTATCACGGTAAATATGTTTATAGGTTTCCCCTTCTCACATAGAAGAGAACTGGAGATCGTTTCATTTTGGCAGATGGGGATATGGCATCTAAGTAGTTACGAAGGGATTGGAACGCACCCTCCCCTACCTGAAATTCTCAAGGCTCTTCGATTTCTGCACACAACAGGACCCCAGCACCAATTCTACATTATTTTAGTGAAGACATGCGCGTTCGTGCCTTCCTCAGACGCCGTCACTGTCGCGGCCCTATCATCAATATTACCACGCGCACAAATCCCTGTACTCGGAATTGAGCTCCTTGGCACCCTTATCGGATGTCAGGAGTATATACGAGAATACATGGCCAAAAACGCGTTTCTTGCAATGCCACACCGGACCTTCTAAAAGCCGTTCCCGACGCACGCATCAAGTTCCACCTTCACCGCATGTGCTCATCTTCCTGTCGAGTTCATCACCTTGCCCGCCTTATCCACCTTCGTTTTACCGTCCCCTTTGCCACGCAGTTCGACGAGGACCAATACACGGCCTACTCCAGATTTAATAGTATACTACTGTCTGCTGCAGTCATCCGCCAAGTCAGTCTCCCATCTCGCTTCGGTGGTCATGGATTATTCGCTCTTACCCCGCTCGTTTCTGCGTCCTATGCAGCTAGCCTCATCTCCTCTGCTGCACACCGCCTCGAAGGACCCCACGGCCTCTCAGTTGCGCAATACCTCAGATTGGCCCGTCCTCACCTCCGATTACTGATGCGCGCACTGCCACCAGTTGACCGTCCACCGGAATACTTGATAGGCCGCTCTCCGTCGGTCGACTTTGACCTGGGCAAATATGAACCGGACACCTTAGCACAGCGACCTGAAGGGACACACCACTTTCTATTTCAGGTTATTCATGCAGCCGCTTCGCGCCGGTTCTGGCAACACGACGACTGGACTAACCGCCCCAACCCAAAAGACCACACTCCAGTATCTGTGCGTCACCGTGCGCGCTATAATTCACTCTTATCTCCTGGTGCATCCGCATTCCATACCGCACATCCTTCTTAATCACTCATGTACACTCTACTCAATGGTCAGTCATTCTTCGAAGATCTAGACGTTCCGGTATACGACAATTCCATCACTCCGCTTCGATGCCCTCACTGCTCAAAACGCATGGACGCACTGGGAGATCACGCTACGCACTGCAAAACAGGGTTCGTCATGATACATGTTCACGACACAATACGCAATCAGATAGCTACACATGCCTTTCGGGCCGCTGGCTTCGCCTGCACCCTTGAAGTTCCTTTTCTGGTCCCCAACACCAATCATCGCCCTGCAGATATACTTGTCCAGCCCGGCCCTCCCCCTCCTGGGATGCTTCCCGAAAAGCCCGCAGCATACGACGTGACCATTTGCAGCCCATTCACCACAGCGAACATCCGCCAATCTGCATAACGGCCTGCCGCAGCCGCTGAAGCTGGCGAGTTATCCAAGCACCAGACCCTACGCAGGACATTCCGTGAAGCTTTCCAAATTCCAATAGAAGCAGAGATCCCTACTCTCAATTGGAAATTCGATGCCATTTCCTTCCACACTCTGGGAGCGTGCTCCGTCCACAAGATGACATTCATTGAAGCCCTTGCCTTCAAGATTTCCCACAGCAGCCACTGTGCATATTGTAGCATCAGCGCGGATCAGAATTACATTTAGAATTAGATCGCGCGCGCGCACACACGTGTAATCTCAGGACTGTCAAAACGCCCGCACACACGTGGATCATCGGCGCACGCACGCACACGTGTATTGACAGCGCTACAGTAGCTGAGTACGGTAGCTCAGTACTGTAACGCGCTACAGTGCAGTACGGACTGTACTGTACCCCTGTATGATAGACGCAACAGACGCGTAATTGTATATTAAACCACGGGAACCGACGGCGGCGGAGGGAAGGCAAGCATCGGCTTGGCCAGACCCTCACCGGCGGCTAACCCGGAACGCTTACTCTAACTCGGGCAAGCTCTCTCTGTTCGCGTTTTACAGTAGAATGACATGAGTAGTGGGCGCGTATGTGCGCGTGTGAGCTAGTATCCGCCTCCGCCCGTCGGCACTGGAACGTC
This sequence comes from Chondrus crispus, assembly GCF_000350225.1. Classification (NCBI taxonomy): domain Eukaryota; phylum Rhodophyta; class Florideophyceae; order Gigartinales; family Gigartinaceae; genus Chondrus; species Chondrus crispus. The sequence goes on along the minus strand of NW_005179389.1, from coordinate 25,054 downwards.
ACCCAGTGCCGCGCCGGGGCGTCGAGGCGTCGGTCCGCTCTACCGCGTACACCAACGCGTTCGCGACCTGACTCGCTCTACCACTGCTACCGGAACGTGTCGTTCCTCACGAGTTGCTTACTGGTCCTTTCTGTTCTTCTCGCGTTCTACAGGGTCTCTTACGCGGACTGAGCTCACACCCCTGCCGTTGGGGTGTTTATGCTACACAAAAGGCACCGTAAAGTTGGGTCTGCAACAACGCACTAGCTATGCCATCTGGTCATCAGTTGCCACTACCATCCTCGCACGCATGCCGTCTCATATCGCAGACTTAACATATGCAATACCAGCGTGACACATGTCCCTAGATAGCCGTCCATATGATATAGCATTCGCACAATTAGTCTTTGAATAAAGAGACGAAGATCAGAGCATAAAAAAGGTACTGCATATACCGGATGATGCCCCTCTTCTGCACATACATACATTGAGCAGAACAGGGAAACCGACATTTCAAGGTGCATATACAGACACTGGCGCATCTACTTTCGTATGTTAAGTTGAGCAGGAGGAGGTGTACGCACAAATCGCCGGCTTTAACTTCAATCTTGGGCAACCGCAGAAGACATAAAGATTCGGACGCCACGAAGCAAAGTGCCTCGGGATGATAGAGGTTCGAATACCAGTCCCTGTAAATGCATATGTAGAACTGAGGGTGGACGTCTTTTATCCTATTTTCCCCATACTCATCGGCCCCGACGCGGTGGACGAGTTCACGGTGTACGTGAAGAACGTCCAAAACTTTTTGGTGCGCGATAAGCCGGGCTGGGCAATCCCTTTACAGCGATTCAACGCGCACGTATATTACAAATGGGAAGAAGAGGTACTACTCACCGTAAGTGAGCTAAAGAAAATGCATGTCGGTTTAAACCACCCGTCGACGGAAAAGCCAATCAATCTTTTTCGTCGTTCAAAAACACAAGATGCGACAGAGGAAACCCGGGAGATTCTTGAGCAGATAACTGCTCAATGTAATACTTGCAAGTATCAGGGCCCAAGACCAACTATGTTCAAAGCTACAGTAACGGAAGAATAGTCCTTAATCGTCAAGCAATCTTAGCTCTAATGTGTATTATCAGAAGGCCTGTGCTGCATCTTATAACGCAGACACACGATACTCCGCTGCCACTTTCCTGGGAGTGGAATCGATAGAAGACGTGTGGAATGCATTCTTGCCATGGTAGGTATCAACCTACGTAGGGCTTCCAGACTCGGTCAAGGCAGATCACGGGTCTGTGTTCACCTCCGCGAAATAGAACAAACACCCAGATAAATCAGTTATGACAGTGGAGATAACTCCAGTAGAAAGTTCGAATTATACGGGCGTGGGGGAAGATACAACGATACCTTGAGAGGAATTTCCATGAAAATACAGCGCGACGACCCGGCTGCATCAAAGGAGCGGAAATTGGCGCTAGAAACGAAGGCAATGATTGACACTTGCGGGTCAGACGGTTTAATACCAAGCCTACTTGTGTTCGGCACGCTTTTTAGGAAAGCAACAGGAGATATACGCCACCCCAATCAAAATACGAGCATGATCATGATACAAACAGCGCGTCTCGAGAGAAAAACTATTGTCGCAAAGCAACACATACGCACAGTGCTGCAGAGAAGGGCACGGAAAGCCGCCCACGCAATCTTGCCGGAGGGGGATCCAGTTCTCGTATAGAGGAAGATGGGGTACAAACCGCGAGAGAACGCGATCGATTATCTACCCTGGAAGGCGTGCTCACCAAGGCCTGGCAGGCGAATATAGCTGCCAGGGTCGAGGCGGGTACCCTCTTGCGGAAACTAGAGGAGACTCCCACGAAGGAGGAACTCAAGGCCCTCCGTCAAGGTATTACCGTCTTGAAGATGCTCCGCCCTGATCCGTCGCCTGGCGCGCAGGGCGGATCGGTGTCCCAAACTCCAGCCACCGCTGCTGTGAACCCTCCGACTACAGTCGGAGTAGCTACTCTCTGTCTCCCGCTGAGGAGTTAGCCCGTTGAATAAGAGCTTGCTCTTTTCCAACGTGAAAATGCCACCGCTGCAAGCCGCGGGGATACCGGTCCCGTCTATGGAGACCGCTTCCCAATTTTCCGCCAACCCGCAGGCGTCGCGAACTGCAGCTGGAACCCCCGCGCGGGAGCCTCCGCCGGGCCACTCCACAAACAAGGTGATTTGCCTTGCCAGAATTTACTGAGGGCAACGCCGACCAAGGAGGAAGTTCAGACGACGAGGGGAGTGGACGACGAAAAAAGTCCAAACCCAGTCGAAAAGAACAGAAGGCTCACCGTCGCAAACGACGAAGGATGGTTACCCGCCGGATCGGTACTCGAGCCCGTCCTCTTCATCCTCCTCTGACTCGGGATCTGATTCCGAGTCAGAGTCGCTCACGGCTCCAACGCCGACGTTCGGCCCCAAACAGAAACGGGTTTCCGTTTGGAAGCTGACAAACCACCCGTTCCGAGGTGTTTGCAACTACCGAGCATATAGCCTCGTGGAAACCGACCAGACCCTGGACGACAGGGTCTACGCTACTACCCGTAAGAGGGTACAGTACATCCTCGTGGACATAGACGAGTATAATTCAGCGAGGTAGACCCGATTAGGGTGATCAATTTCCTTGCTCGTTGCAAGGAAAATTGTGACAACGCCAATGTGACGGAGGCGACGGCTCTAATGGCCCTACCCCACCTGCTGGAGCCACCCGCCAAGGAAGCGTATGAGTCCCAGCGGGGTCTTCACCGCAAATCTCAACGGATCGCGAACTGGGCCGCCGCCGTCAATTGGCTGTTATGCACTTACGCGAAGAACCTCGAGATCAAGCGGTCTCTCACTGCGTTGAGGGAGCTACACCAGAAGCCGGGCGAGTTGGAAACCGAGTACGGTACTCGAATGTCTACCGCCCTTCGAAGTTGCACGGACGTACACTCTGCATACGAGAGAACGACCCTCTTCACCGAGGGACTCACCCCCGCGATCAAGCCGCTGGTGTTACAAGCTCGCGAGGATCGACGGCGATTCTCATTCGAGGATACCGTCGCCCATGCCCTTCGCCATGAAGACGCCTTCCGGGCCCAGCACGAATCTGGGCGCTACGTAGAATTCGGGACGCCCCGCCCTGTTAAACAGGTCATCACGGCCCTCGATGGCGCTCCGTTGACGTCTGCCTGCCCCCCTTGAGGGGGGCCGGTAGACTTCAATAGAGCGCCACTAGGAACTCCCAGTTTCCAAACGGCCCGGGGGACCGAGAATTACTGCGCTACCGAAGGGGAAAACGTCGCGGGGCTCCTTCCCTCCCGAAGGCGGAATTCTCCTTCTATGACGGAGATTCGCTGTTTTCCGGCGATAGGCGTAAGCCGTACCACCCTGGTCGAGAGCCTACCCAGGGCTTCCGCGGATTTCCACTTGGACGAACGTCCCGCAATTACCAGAAGGATCTGCGAGAACCTCCGTCCCCGCAGATCATCTGCTTCACCTGTTATCGGGTCGGGGACCACATTTCTCCCGACTGCAATATGAAGGAGAAGGACGTATTCCTCATGCCCTACCAATACGAGAAGTTGACCACGGCCCAAAAGAGCCGAGTGCCTTCGGATGCGTATCTCCAAGCCGTCGCCCTCTTCAGTTACGAGGCGAACCGGGTAATGAACCTCGAGCCGACCGGCCACCTGCCGCCGCGCGGCGGCACCGGGACGAAGGCATTTTCGCCCCACGTTGGCGTCCATCCACCTCTGAAAAACTAGGACAACCTCAACCTGCAGCAGCTGAGGTAGACCCCGGCTCGACCCGGGATACGACGCCCCCACCGGCGGATTTGTCCTCAACTCCCAAGACAGAGAAGCGGTACCGAATACTCGGCTGCAAACACACTGGGTTACCCCAGGGAAACCCAGACCCCGACCAGCTCGGTACCTTACGCCGACCATGGCGGAAAAACCCCCCCACTTGCAAGGGGTGTTGACCATCCCGAGACAGTGCTTGAGCTGTCCTGCAGGAACTACAAGGTCTATGCGGACCTTTGAATATCACCGTCTATATTGGTGCGACAGCTCACAATATTGGATATAGGAGCTTGTTCCAATTTCGAACGTGTCAACACGCTGCACCCCGGATGGGAGGAGCTGGCTATTCCCGGTGAAATCTCGACGATCGCTGACGCTAATGAGAGACCATTGCGTACGAGCGGACAAATTCCCCTCGTGGTTCGGCTAGGCTACCGCACCATGAGGTGTACCTTCATCTTTAGTGAACGGTTAGCCGCCCCCGTGATACTGGGCTGCGAGTTAAACGAGAAGTTCGTCGAAGCATTCTACCCACGGCGGAAGGTGGTGGAATTGGACGATGGAACCAAGATACCCATCTTCCGTAACCCTGCGTCTCGGGCCGCCAACGCCCCTCCCCTTCCGTCGGAGCAGGGGTATGCCACCGAAGCCGAGAGGATATCGCCGAAACTCAAGGTGTCTCGGGCCGTGGAAATTCCGGCCGGCACCCAGGCCAGAGTATACTTCACAAGTGAATAGGCAGGACTCTCGGCTCTCGAGGCGAACCCGCAGTTATATTCGAAGCACCGGATCTCCCTCTCTAACGGGGTGGGGCACATAGCCCCGTCACAGGAGTTCCAGGTCCTTGGGGCGAACTTCTCATCCGCCAACAACAGGTGGTCGAAGAACCAGGTCGTTGGTTTCGTGACTTCCCATCCTCTGGCGATGGTGCGCACAGCGTTGCCGCTGGACGTGGTCCTAACCGTGGAATTCTCCGAGAGGAGTCCCCCTTTGTAGGTCGAGAGTCCCCGTCGTGGAGCCACCCCCCAAGCGGGGCCGTCCCCTCGGCGGGATGCAGTTCCCCTCGACCACCTGCCGGCGCACGAGCGTGGGCAGGTTTGAACGATGCTCGCGCCGTACGCTGGATTGTGGGATGGAAATTTGGGGGTTCGAGCGATGGAACATCGCATCAACCTCACCCCCGGCGCCAAGCCGTTTCGATGTCAGCCGTATCGAGCTGAACCCCGCGCCCGTGAGGCGGAAAAAACTCGGTTGACGAGATGATATGCAGCGGCGTGATCTCCCGGTCCAAGTTCGAATGGGCGTTTCCCGTCGTGCTCATCCCCAAGTCATATGGGAGCCTCCGTTTCTGCGTCGATTATCGACAGCTGAACGCGTTGACCGTGCGAGACACGTACCCAATCCGTCGCATGTATGAGTGTCTGAACACGCTCGGGGATGCCAAGGTCTTTTATACCCTTGATTGGAACTCCGGGTACTGAAAAATACCAGTCGCCGAGGAGGATCGACCGAAAACCACGTTTACGTGCCACGTCGAGACGTATCAATTCTACCGTATGCCCTTCGGATTGATGAACGCCCCGGCGACTTTTCAACGTATGTTAGATATCCTCCTCTCAGGCCATCGCTGGAAGAGCTGTCTCATCTACTTGGATGATATCATAATCTTCTCCCAGGATTACGACACGCACCTCAAGGATGTGGATGTAATACTCCGGGCTTTGCTGCAGGAGGGATTATCACCCAAACTCAAAAAATGTACATTTTTCTATGACTCTGTCGAGTACGTGGGGCACATCATTCGACCAGGCGAATTCGAAGTCCATCTGATGAATGTCAAAGCGCTTTCCAAAGCAACTCCCCCACGGACTCAAACCGAGCTCCGCTCGTTTTTGGGAATGTGTAATGTCTACAGGCGTTTCGTCGATCATTTCGCCAAGATAGCGGCACCCCTTAGAGCAATGCTCCGAAAAGGAGAGCCAAACATCCTTCCCGATTTGGACGAAGAACGGACCTCAGCCTTCCACACGTTGAAGGAGTGTTTCATCTCGCCTCCGGTCCTACAACTTCCAAGAGCGGGATTGCCATACTCGCTCGACAGGGATGCATGAGACGCTCAGTTGGGTTGTACGCTACTGCAGACCAACTTGGATGGACACCGATACCCTGTCGACTATTGGTCACGTACGCTCTCGACAGCGGAACGCAACTACTCAACAACCGAGAAGGAATGCCTCGCCATTGTATGGGCGATACAAACGCTCCGTCCTTACTTAGAAAGGGAGCGGCTCACATTCAATACCGACCAACACTCCCTGCGGTGGCTGATGAATCTCGTTGATGCGAGTAGCCGACTTGCTCTCCGGTGCTTGCGCTTTGTCTAATACGACTTCGACGTGACCTACATGAAGGGAATCAAGAACTGCCTCGCTGAGGACCTAAGTCGTATACCATATACGGCGGATACGACGGTGGCGATCGACGAGGAGATACCCAGCTACGTCGTCATGAACTTTGACGATGAACCTCACCATCAAGAGGAGACCTACGACCCCGCCGACGTCGAGATGTTCACGGGGTGTACCCCCGGCCTCGCTCGCCGCGATAACCCACGAAGATTTTTCTCGTGAACAGCACTCCGACCCTTTTTGCATGGAGGTGACTTTCCGTCTTGAGAAGGGGGAGTGGTTTGCTGAACTGCGGCGGTCCCAATTCTTCGTGAAGTAGGAAGGGTTGGTCTGCCGGAAAGCCCACCTCGACGGTGTACAACAGATCGTGGTACCAACAGCCCTCCGAGAAAGGCTGTTGTACCTTTCGCATTACTCCCCACCTCCGGCCATCCGGGCGGCAGGGGGCTATTTTATACGCTTAGACAGCAGTTCTACTGGCCCAGCATATCGGTGGACGCTTACTCCACAGTGAGTATGTTCCCAGACTGCGCGAAGGCACGCTTCAAATTGCTGAAGCACAACTCGGAGTTGAAGAACTTTCCTCCGCCAGGACTGTTGGAGTACATCGCCATCGATATCTTAGGCGAGCTCTCCCGCACACCGAGAGGGGACCGATACCTCTTGGTGATGGCGGATAAATACTCCAGGCTAACCAGGACGGTCCCGCTCAAGAGGATTACCGCCGAAACTGTTGCACAGGCGATCATTTCCCACTAGTTGTTCACGTACGGAGCACCCGTGAAACTACTCTCCGTTAATGGAGGACAATTCACCTCGAGGTTCTTCTTCGCTGCATGTAAGATACTCTCGATCGAAGGCGTATTAACCACGGCATATCACACCCAAACTAATGGGCAGCTGGAAACATTCAACAGTACGTTGGTGTCAACTCTCCGGCATTACCTCGCCGATAACCAACGTGATTGGGATCAACACACGGATGCTCTCAGGTACGGTTATAATTGTACGCTTAACCGGATGATTGGGATGAGACCATTCGACCTGGTTCTCTCCCCGACCCCAAGTCCGCTGGCGCTTCAACAAACCTCCTTGCTGGACCCCTCCGACTCTAGGGCGCAATTCAAGATCCACAACCTGGCGTGGCCACGCTGTCTCATGTCGACGGCCAGCCGCCACTTACGGGCTAGACAATACAGACACAAGCGCGATTTCGAAAAGAGACTTCGCTACCCCACCCCTGAGTATCAGGTTGGTGATCAAGTCCTCGTGAACCGCGAGCCAGCCCTCCGGTCCGAGGAGACATCCGAGAAGGACCGGGTAAATAATAAACTCACACCCAAGACTGAGGGCCCGTTCTCCATCGTACATGTGGACGACCACACCGCTACTATCCTACGCGGGACAGGACTCAAGGATCGGTTATCTCGTGACTGCGTCACCAAGTCGCCCCCGTTGCGCAGAAACGTGGAGGAACGGCGGCACCAAGCGACGCCAACCAGGGAAGAGGATAGCCGCACTGTCGAGGGTCCTCGCGAAGCCATCCCCTCGACACCGACGCCCGCGCCCTCGCGCACTCCGGTACTGATGGACGCCATTACCAGCGGAGAACGCGATGACGCCCTCTTGCGACTGGCCGGATTCTGCTCTCAGGTCGGGAAAGCCGAGGGCCCTCCGCTGGGAGAACCGGCAGATCCGCGCCCCGTTACGTGCTCGCGTACTGCGGGGTCCCCTCGGCTCCCCGAGAAACCTGTGGTCCGGGCCGCCTCGCCCGCGTCAAGGAGCGCGGCTGAATCCGCCCCTACGGCGACCCACCACGTCCGCCGGGCATTCATTTCGTCCGGAGCAGACCGCCTGGCGGCCAAATGCACGTTTCCCCTCACGGCCCTCCGCGTTCGACTCACCTCACCCTCAGCTGAGTCCTTACCTCCGCCCTCCCGGCCGGAGACCAACCCGACACCCACGTCGTACATTTTCTTATCGGACACGGTCTGGATGACGACGGGATCCCCTTATTCTGGGTGCGTTCGTACAGCCACGACGTCGCCAAATCCACCTGGGAACCCGCTCATCACATTGACTACGATACTGTGGTGCGGTATTGTCGCAACAAGCTGGTGACAATCCCCGAACGCGCGCTCTGGAAGCGACCGGGCAGCGTCGGGCTCGAAAACTAGTTCGGATCGACCGAGGGCCCTGTACCCTCCCCGCGCGGTACTGAAAGGTCACCACCGTAATGCCTCATGGAAACACATGTCACTACCGCCGATCCGCCGCCGTACGTCCCGGCCCGACAACAACGCCCCTCGACCCTATTTAATTTTTAATTTCTTTGGGGTTGCGTTTTTGCCGACGATTATTCCATTAATTTTCGGTGAGGCGCCCACCCCCCGATCGAGGGCGAGCCGTTACCCGACAGTGCGGTAAGCGGTTGTACGGGACCCCCATCTCCCTTGGCTCCGGGAGCAATGCCTTAAAGGGCGATTGGGATTTCTCGCTAAGCCGGGTGGCGTGCTGGACCCACCCCCTTTTCGGAGGGGGTACGTCGCCATCCCTACAGACAGAACTCACCCTGCCCTGACGAGGACGTTACGCGCGGAGTGGCGTAGACACGTCCCGTCCCCCGTCTCTCCGAGGTTGGAGAACCGCCCTTCGCATTAGCAAGGTTGCCACCCTTTGTCGGCGGGTCCCTCGACCCCCCCTCCGGAGGCGCCATCCGTGCCATCGTCGGAGGAGGTCTCTACTCGCCAGGCGGCGTGCTCCGTCCCATCCTTCCAAGATATCATAGGCTCTCGCTCCGAAGAGGTGTCTATCTGCGGCGTGACGCGAGCATGACCACGCCTCCGTCGGACGAGACGAGGGCCGCCGCGTTTTGACAAGGCTCCTCACGTCTCCGGAAGGTCTAGCCCTCGCGCCCGGGAGAAGAAAAAATTCATACTCGCCTGGACGAAGTACTTCCCCTCCCTACCCGCACGGGCGTTGAAGGTCTTCGCTGAACGAGGTCCCCACACGCCCGATGGCGCGTTCCTCGATACTGCCCCGGAGGAGCCAACACCGTACACGGACTCTCTCCCCGCCTTTCGACGAGGAACCCTCTACCTGCTGTGTCAAGACCGACTTCCACTACTCGCGAATTCCTCGACACCCACGGGGGGTGGAGAACCTACACGCGCCTACATTAAGGGTGCCACCACACCCGGCTCCTTCAGCCGAAGTCCCGTCTCTCTCTCGGAGAGATCCACTTCCTGGCCGCCTTACGGACGCGGACCGCCTTCCTCCCTAGGTACGACATAGGGGGTCGACAATCGACCCTCGCGTCGCCTCTCTACCGTGGCCCTCAGCGGGAGGACTCAAATGGCCCACTCCGCTCGGTTCCCGACACGGCCCACGGGCCAGCAGACTGAGGCATGCCTCCCGACTCCGCGTCGATTTTTATTTACCCTCGTACCAACGAATATAACTGACTAGGCGGACCAAGCCTCCGGTGACCCAGCTCACACAAGTATCCCGTGTGGTCTCAAACCCCGACTTCGAGTCGTACTTTCCTCGCCTTAAGCGAGTCGTTTCTCCCTCTTAACGGTCATCCTCTGGGGATACCATCTGGAGATATTTACTAGACCTCATACGTCGCCTTCACCCTCGCAATCCATGAGATCCTCCTCCCGGACGTTGGCGACCCCCGCGTCTCGCGGTGGACCCGGGAGGTCCTCCACGACCCTATCCATGTTACCGGCCGCTGTCACCACAGACCCCGGCGACTCCTCAGCGATAAGTTGCAGCAGTTGAGCCCGCAAACGCGGATTCCTCAACAGTGTGGTGCAATGTGCCTGGCAGGCCGCCAACACAGTCCGACGGTCAAACAAAAAGAAGAAAAACAGCAACAGAAACAACCACTGCCGATGGCACGCGCTACGGAGCGTTCGAGACTCCCTTTCCGCTTGTGTGGGCTTGCGGCCCACACTGGCTCAACTCCGACGGGGGGCTAAGGAAAGATGCCCGGCCCGGAAGAATAATGGTGGTAGAGACTTGTGAAGACTTGAGTGCTCGGCGAGTGCGGGTTGGGCTTTTCTACGAGAATGTAACCGCAGTTCGCTGGCTTGTAAGGCCAATGCTCGACGAGCGTCTTCAGCACCTTGCGTATAATTCAAGGTCTTCGGCGGGGGTTTGTTCAGCACTACCCGACGGGATCGTAAACGTGTAGCAACGCTACTACCGACGTGTTTCCCGATGGCTAAAAACACCCTCACCAGCACGATCGCGATCGCGGTTGGTGGTACCAACTCTGTTTTATACAGTAAGACCTTCGACGGAGGCGTCGTTGCAAAAGCCTTACCACGGAACTTGAAACAGTAGCAGCGCTACAAAACGTGTTGCCCGATGGCTAAAAAACCTACACCGGATCGGTTGCAACCAATGCCGATGGCACCAACAGATAGAAAAAGATAGAGGCAGAAATAGAAATAGATAGGGAATAGATATAGAAATAGGAATGGTAAAGGATAAGGAAAAGAAATGGGACCCCGAGCAATAGAGGATGTCGTTAGCAGCGTAGAAGTGAAGGGCGTCGCGTGAACGGAAGCGGTCTTCGACGAAGGCGAGATCTAACTCCGGCAACTCGGGTTACCTTTACTCACTTGGGTGGGTAGCTGGACTATGCAATATAGCCCCGCCGGGGCGAGTACAGTAGCTCCCGGCTCTAGATTCTAGATCTAATTTTGAATAGAATTAAATAATTAAAATAATCGTGCGCCTCGTTGCACACGTGTGTCCACCGGCTCGGACCACAGTATCCAATTTTTTTCCTTTTCTCACTTCCTTTCACTCCCTACCCGAGACGGGTATTGCACTACAAACAGCTCGCGAAATTCTGCATCAGATATTGGGGACGGTTCGCGCCCCTCCGCGCTACTGCGCAGCGGAACGTTCTCTTCCCCGCCCCCGGTCGTGCCCACGTCGGCCGCCACCGGCGTGACGACGGTTACCGGGCGGATCCGCCTACATGACCTCGATCAGAGGCAATACCAGGACTCTTCCTGTCGTGCACTGAGGGGGAAGGGGTTGGATCCCCCTCTGGCAGAGCGCGCGCGTTCGGGGGCGCGTGTAGGGGGTTATCGGGAGACCACCCGTAAGGGACCGGTACGGGGCCGGGCGCGAAGCGCAGTAGGGAAAGTAAGGGAAAAAGTGGGAAACAGAGCCCAGGAGGGGCGGAGCGGTAGGGACAGCTGTCGCGCGGAGAGCCGGGCGTGGCGGGACGACGCGCGCGGTAGAGGCAGGAGGGAATCGGGACGTAGATGGCTCGCAGGGTACCGTCGTGGGACGGGGACCGACGCGAGGCTACGACTCCGTTCCAGAAACCCGAGTTGTAGACCCAAAGCTTCGTAGGGATTTACTTAGGGTCGGACGTCGGCTATATACTAGCCGACGTCGGAGCTATAATTAATTAAACTAAAAGAGACTAAATTAAAACGACGGCGGCGACGACCGGAGGAACTCCCCTTGGGGAGGTATGACAACCACTACACGTGGGGGGGTGACACCTGGACACAGGAGCCTTGACGCCTGGTTACACGTGGCGCGCGGTACACGTGTGTCCCGGAGAAGGAGTCGTGCTGGCCGGGGACAGGTGTCCCCTGGGAAAAGGAAAAGGTGGGTCAGTGCACTACATAGCCCCCCCGCTTAGAATAGATCGTCTGCGCGAACCCTGGTTACGGCGACTGGTGGACCGCCGGTGGTCTGGCACGGGACATCGCCTTGTCCGGAATTATGAGGGGGGGCGGGCCCCTGCCAGCCGCGATGTCCACTTCTTCACGCCACGCGCACTTCTTCGTACCAGCACGCGTACTTGTCCGCCTGGACGAGCGCGATGTCCTCCGATGCTCCCGGTTCGCAACAACGAGCGCGATGTCCCCCGATGCCCCCTTCCTCGCGCCGACGAGCGCGGTCTTCTCCGATACCTGTCCTTCCTCGCGCCAACGAGCGCGGTGTTCTCCGATGCGCCCTTCCTCGCGCCAACGAGCGCGGTGTTCTCCGATACCTGTCCGCCTGGACGAGCGCGATGTCCTCCGATGCTTCCTTCCTCATCAACGAGCGCGATGTCCTCCGATGCTTCCTTCCTCACGCCAACGAGCGCGGTGTTCTCCCACGCTCCCTTCCTCGCGCCACGAGCGCGGTTTTCCGCGGCCTCCGGGTCGTGTGGAATACGATGGTAACGGATACGCGAACGGCGCGGGGAGGGACACGGCCAGCGCACGCCGGGGGGGGGGGGACGTGGCTCGAGCCCGGGTTGCCCCTTCGAGGACAGGTGTCCCGGCGGAGGGCAGGTGTCCCGTAACAGGGGGCGGCAGTCCGGGCCTTATATATGTACCGTAGCCCCCCCCTTATACTCGGGCGTCGCGAGCCCTGACTGGGGCGGTTCGTGTACCGCCGGGGGACTCGACGATCCCCCGCCAGCCATGATCGGGGGCGGAACGTAGGTGGCTGAGGGCAACGGTATTCGTGGGTCCCCTGAAGTAGGTCGGCGCCCAGGGCCACACCGCAGCAGCTCACCTTCTGTGCCTCTTCCCCCTTTTGTTTTGTGACAACTCCGCCTTTCGACGCGCGAACGCGGAGCCCACGATACGCAAGGTACGCCGTACCAGTCTCTTACCTCCGTGGCGCCGACGTGATAGAGGTCCGCGGCGGTGGCATCCCCGAGCGAACGCGTACCGTCCCGCCTCCCCGAGATGCACGCGCCGATGTACCCCCCCGGGGGAGTCTCGGCCCTCGAGGGCGAGCTGTGGCCCCGACCACGAGACTTATGGGGTCGGAACTTGTACGACGATGCGCTACTCTTCGAGCGAGCCCCTTTTATGGCGCCGGAGGGTTTACGCGACGCGGAATTGATCCGTGCGTACGCGACGTCTACTGGGGAACTCCCTGGGGGTTTGAGCGTGGCAGCCGTCGGCTCTCGCGACTTCACGCGCCGCCTGGTCGTGGAGCCGGCTTTGTTACGTCCGGAACTCAGACGGGTGAACACGGAGACCCGTGTGGCCTTCGTGGAATTAATTCGCCAACGTATACGCCGTACCCCCTGTAACAGGCTCGTCCCTCGGGCTTGGAACCTGGACACCTGGGCGTATCGGGCGGATGGGGACCGGGGGTACGTTGCGAATCTGAAACGAATATTTGATGAACTCCGCATCCGGGAGGAAGAACCCTCGGTGGCCATGATGGCCTGGGACCGACCTCTGTTGCCGGAGGACTTCGCTCGATCCCCAGATCGGAGGCGCGACCCCGCGATGCATGCCAAGCTCAAGTTTGAGCGACGCATGCGTAACCGGATGGGGGTGTTCGTCGCATACGAATGGGTGGAGGTAAAGACATTCGAGCGGACGGTGTTGAGCACGCGGTATCCTGAGATACCGGCGTGGTTTGCGCAGTACGAAGTCCCTGCGGACTTCATTGCGGAAATTCCCCCGTGCGTGGTGTACTTTGGACTGAGTCTCACGGAGGACCCTCAGTCCGCACGCTGGATGGTTTTTCTCAGCGAGTGGCTCGCCTTAGTTGCGGGGCGGTTCTTGAAGTACGCCCACGAGGGGCGGTTATTCATCCTCCCGACCATGGTCGTGGAGTGGTTGCACCGGCTGGACTTGACGCGCATCCTGGGTAGCACAGAAGCACAGCGACAGTTACTGGTCCTCCTGGCTCTCCACGGGGACATCGACTGGTCGCGCGTCCCTTACGCTCAGGGCCATCACTTCGACAACCCCCGGAGCACGCACTACTCCCCTGGGAGACAGCATGACGCGGGCCGCCCGGACCGTGGCAACTGGGTTCGGCTCGAGAGCGGAACGCTTCGCCTGGACCAAGCGGAATTACTGAGGGGAGGGGAAGGGGTTGCCGAAGGAGGCGGCGGAGGGGGACGTTCCGGAGAAGTCCGGTTCGCGGAGCGAGAGGGCGAGGGTCGGCGCGTCCGGCGTCGCGGCGTCGGTTTTGGGAAGGGTACTGAGGACCCCCGCCCGAGGGGGGTGGAGCGACGCGATACAGCAACGATGACGGACGCCGAGCTGCGCGGTTGGCTGAAGGATCCGCAATGGCGAGAACAGCTACATCGTCTGCTCGCGGAGGGGACGTCGGAGCCGAGCGAGGTCGCGGCAGGTGAGCCCGCGGGGGACGCGCTCGCGGCCTCCTCGTCGCCGGTGCGAGGCGACCACGCTGTGAGGACCCCGACGGCGGTCGCCTCCGGAGGGCTCGTGCCGCCCGAGGGGGGACGCGACGCGTAAGGTCGGTGTTACCGCGCGTAGCAGCGTGCCGGAGACGATCGGCGATTATCGCGGTGCGGCCGGTAGTCTCGCCCAACGCGAGGGAGTATACGACATGAAGTCGGAAGTAGGGCCGCGGCGCGTGGCGGTGACGGCGGGCCGTCAGCGAACAGCACAGTGCGGGAGGTAGTCCTCGTTGAGTCGAGGGAATATAACGACACGAAGTCGGGAGTAGGGTCGCGGCGCGCGGCGGTGAGGGCGGACCGTCAGCGACAGCGCAGTGCGGAAGGTAATTCTCGTCCATGGCGAGGGAATAAAACGACACGAGGTCGGAAGTAGGGTCGCAGCGCGCGGCGGTGAGGGCGGGCCGTCAGCGACTGCGCAGCGCGGAAGGTCATTCTCGTCGAGGGCGAGGTAATAAAACGACACGAAGTCGGGAGTAGGGACGCGGCGCGCGGCGGTGGGGGCGGGCCGTCAGCGACAGCGCAGCGCGGATGGTAATTCTCGTTGGGGGCGAGGGAATAAAACGTCCCGAACACGGGGGTACGAATCACCCGTTTCGGGCGGCACTTCGTAGAGGGTGCCACCGGTAGACGAGGGAAGTGGTTCTGGGTTCCCTCACGAAGACAGCGTCTTCTTCAAGCGAGCACCAATTTTTCTTCTCCCTCGTGCGGGTCGAGGCCCGGGACACGCTATAGCGTGGGCAAGGACTTTGTCAAAGCGTGTACCAATTTTTCGCCTCTCCCGTGCGGGTAGGGGCCCGGGACATGCTATGCTGAAGGGCATAGCGGTCGCGGTCGCCGCGTACGAGATGGTCCCGTACGGGGAGAGGACGCGGCAAAGCGCGCGAACGGAACGACGCACATGTCGGGCTGGTGGCTCGGTCCTGAGGCGGGAGCGGATCGTTGCCGACGGACGCGGGAGACCGGGGTGGATACCACAGTTGCTTGACGTGGGAGGGGAGCGTCTTTCTCTCCCTCCGCAGGGGGTGGTGACCCGCGAGGGCGTGGAGAGAGGGAGCGACTACTGTACTGCAGGGCGAGACACCGTCAACCGCTCCCGGAAAAGACGGGTCGGTGTCTGTTCTCGCCCGGGAGTGGGCCTCCCCAACCAAAAAATGAAAAATCAAACCATTCCCAAAAAATCAAAAAATCAAATACGACAGATGGGCGGCGTTGACTGGCTAGGGCGTCCGGCGGCGGTCCGCGTCGACGCGTCGCGTGTTTCCAAGGGCTCCTCAGTAGGCTATCGTACCTCAACCGAGGTGCTGGGGCGCGATCCATCCCTCTAATTCCCGATTCCCACGCTGCCGGGATGCCCCCATAGAGCGCGGTCGGGTATTGGTACCTGCTTCCTTCGGCAATATCGCGCCACCGTGTTGTAGTCGATATGACGGGCGGGCTCCCAGGTCGACTCGGCGTCGCTGTACCCGTACCAACGTACGCGAAACAGGGGGAGCCCGTCATCTCCCGGCCCGTGCCCGGTTAGCGATTGCACGACGTAGGTGTCGGTGGGGTCTCCCGCAGAGGAAGCAGGAGGGAGGGCCTGCCCCGATGGCACGCGTAGAGGTACGCGGAAGGCGTCGGGTCGGAACGTGCACCTCGCGGCCAGGTGCGCCGCGCCCGACGAGATGAACGCGCGGTGAGCGGGATCGGTCGCCGGGGGGGCGGAGGCCCTGTCGCGGCGGGACGCGGGTGGTTCCGTAGGGTCCACTGTTGGCTCGGGGGGTTCCCTCGCCGTTTGCGAGCGCGTAACGGGACGCGTTTCCTTCGTTAGGGGTCTTGAGTCCGGCGGCGGGGGGTGGTTCGCTGTTTCGGGGCGGTTCGCCCCGATTCGAGAGCGGAACCCAGCGAGACGTGTGAGGGCGTCCTCGGTTCCTCCGCCGATGACGGCGTCCATCAGCCCCGGCGGCCGCGGCCTTGCGAGCGCCGGTGTCGCGGGGGTCCCTTCCGAAGGGGTCGCGTCGGGGAGGTTTTCGTCTTCCCCGTTTGAGGACCCCGGTCCCAGCGGGGGGTCTGTCACGTTGCTACGAAGCGGGGGAGACCTGACGACCCGGTCGCGAGAGAGCCGGTCCTTCAGTCCCGTCCCCCGTAAGATGGTGACGGTGTGGTCGTCCACCTGTACGACAGGGTAGGGTCCCTCGGTTCGCGGTGTGAGCTTATTGTTAACCCGGTCCTTGTCCGTTTTCTCCTCGGAGCGTAGCGCAGCCTCGCGGTTCACGAGTACCTGATCCCCCACCCGATAGTCCGGGGTGGGGTGGCGTATCCGATTATCGAAATCGTTCTTATACCGCTCCTGTCCGGCCAGCAAGTTGCGGCTGGCCGTCGACATCAGGCTGCGGAGCCACGCTAGGTAGCGGATCTTGAACTGCGCCCTTGAGGCGGATGGGTCCAACAGCGGCGTTTGTTGCAGGGATAACGGACTCGGGGTCCGGGATAATACCAGGTCGAACGGCCGCATACCGATCATCCTGTTCGACGTGCAATTATAGCCGTACGTCAGCGCATCCGTGTACTGATCCCAGTCACGTTGATTATCGGCGAGGTAATGCCGGAGGGTGGATACCAACGTCCGGTTGAATCTTTCCACCTGCCCATTCGTTTGGGGGTGATAGGCCGTGTTGAACACGCTCTCAATTGAGAGTATCTTGCACACGACGAGGAAAAACCTCGAGGTGAATTGTCCTCCGTTATCGGAGAGAAGTTTCACTGGGGCGCCGTATACGAACACCCAGTGGGAAATGAACGCTTGCGCAACCGTTTCAGCGGTAATCCTCTTGAGCGGGACCGTCCTGGTCAGCTTGGAGTATCTGTCCGTCATCACCAAGAGGTAACGGTTTCCTCTTGGTGTCCGGGGGAGCTCGCCGAGAATATCGATGGCGATGTACTCCAGGGGCCCTGACGGAGGAAATGTCTTCAACTCAGAGTTGTGCTTCCGCAGTTTGATGCGTGCCTTCGCGCAGTCGGGACACATCCTTACGGTCGAGTAGGAGTCCAC
This sequence comes from Chondrus crispus, assembly GCF_000350225.1. Classification (NCBI taxonomy): domain Eukaryota; phylum Rhodophyta; class Florideophyceae; order Gigartinales; family Gigartinaceae; genus Chondrus; species Chondrus crispus. The sequence continues at coordinate 7,600 of NW_005179389.1, read as the reverse complement.
CGACATGCTTGGCCAGTAAAACCGCTGTCTTAGCGTATAGAACAATCGCCTGCCTCCCGGATGGCCGGAGGTGGCGGGATAATGCGACAAGTACAGCAACCTTTCCCGGAGGGTTGTGGGTACTACGATCTGTTCCACACCGTCGAGGTGGGCTTTCCGGCAGACCAGCCCTTCCTGATTCACGAAGAATCGGGACCGGCGCAATTCAGCGAACCCCTCCCCCTTCTCAAGACGGGAAGTCACCTCCTTACAAAATGGATCAGAGTGCTGTTCACGAGAGAAGTCTTCGTGGGTTATCGCGGCCATCGAGGCCGGAGGGTCCAGCGCGTAGCAGCCCGCGGAAATTTCGACGTCGGTGGTGTCGTAGGTCTCCTCTTGATGCTGAGGCTCATCGTCGAAATTCATGACGGTGTAGCAAGGAATTTCTTCGTCGATCGGGATAGTCGTGCCTCCCGTAGATGGGATACGACTCAGCGCATCGGCGAGGCAGTTCTTGATTCCCTTCACGTAAGTTACGTCGAAGTCATATTCAGCAAGGCGCAAGCGCCACCGGGCCAGTCGGCCACTCGCATCGGCGAGGTTCATCAGCCACCGCAGGGAGTGGTGGTCGGTGTTGACCGTGAACCGCTCCCTTTCCAGGTACGGGCGGAGCGTCTGTACCGCCCATACGATGGCGAGGCATTCCTTCTCGGTTGTCGAGTAGTTGCGTTCCGCTGACGAGAGCGTGCGTGACCAATATCCGACAGGGTATCGGTGTCCATCCTCGTGGGTCTGCAGTAGTGTGCAGCCCAACTGAGCGTCTGACGCATCCGTGTCCAGTGAGTAGGGGCGCCCCAGTCGTGGGAGTTTTAAGACCGGAGGCGAAATTAAGCACTCCTTCAGTGTCTGGAAGGCCGTGGTCTGCTCTTCATCCAGATCGGGGAGGACATCTGGTTCTCCTTTTCGGAGCATAGCCGTAAGGGGCGCCGCTATCTTGGCGAAATGTTCGACGAAACGTCGGTAGACATTACACATTCCCAAGAACGAGCGCAGCTCGGTATGGGTCCGTGGTTGAGTCGCTTCTGAGAGCGCTTTCACATTCTTCGGGTGGACTTCGAGTTCGCCCGGTCGGATGATATGTCCCAGGTACTCGACAGAGTCCTGGAAAAACTTGCACTTGTTAAGTTTAAGTGATAATCCCTCCTGCTGCAGAGCACGGAGTATTACGTCCACATCCTTGAGATGCGTGTCATAATCCTTGGAGAAGATTATGATATCATCCAGGTAGATGAGGCAGCTCTTCCAGCGATAGCCTGAGAGGAGGATATCCAGCATACGTTGAAAGGTGGCCGGGGCGTTCATCAACCCGAAGGGCATCCGGTTGAATTGATACGTCCCGGCGTGGCACGTAAACGTGGTCTTCGGTCGATCCTCCTTGGCGACTGGAATTTGCCAGTACCCGGAGTTACAATCAAGGGTAGAAAAGACCTTGGCTTCCCCGAGTGTGTCAAGACACTCGTCCATGTGAGGGATGGGGTACGTATCTCGCACGGTCAACGCGTTCAGCCGTCGATAATCGATGCAGAAACGGAGGCTCCCATCTGACTTGGAGATGAGCACGACGGGGGACGCTCATTCGGACTTGGACAGGGAAATTACCCCGCCGGCTAACATCTCGTCAACCGAGGCTTGTTCCGCCTCCCGGGCGCGGGGACCAGCTCGATAGGGCTGACATCGAAACGGCTTGACGCCGGGGGTGAGTTCGATGCGATGCTCTGTCGCTCGAGCCTCGCCCAAGTTTCCATCCCACATTCCGGCGTAGGGCGCGAGCATGGTGCGGACCTGCCCTCGCACTTGCGCCGGCAGGTTGTCGAGGGGAACCGACTCCGACGGAGGGGATGGCTCCGCTTGGGGGAGGGCTCCACGAGGGGGCCTCTCGCCCTGTAGAGGGGGGCTCCCCTCGGAGAATTCCGCGACTAGGACCGCGTCCAACGGCATCGCCGTGCGCACCATCGCCCGCGGATGGGGAGTGACGAAGCCAACGACTTGGTTCTTCGACAACCTCTTGTTGGCGGTCGAGAAGTTCGCCATGAGGACCTTGAGCTCTTGCAACGGGGTGATGTGCACCACCCCGTTGGAGAGGGAGATCCGATGCTTGGCATATAACTGCGGGTTCGCCTCGAGGACCGAGAGTCCGGCCCGTCCACTTGTGACGTATACCCACGTCTGGGTGCCCGCCGGGATCTCCACGGCGCGCGACACCTTGAGCCTTGGGGAAGTCCGCCCAGCGGCGGGGGCATACTCTTGCTCCGTCGGGAGGGGAGGGGCGTTCGCGGCCCGAGACGCCGGCTTCCGGACGATGGGGATCTTAGTACCATCGTCCAGTTCCACCTCCTTCGGCCGGGGGTAGATGGCTTCGACGAACTTGTCGTTAAAGTCGCACCCCAGTATCACGGGGGCGGCTAATCGTTCACAGACGATGAAGATGCACCTCATGGTACGGTCACCTAACCGCACCACGAGGGGGATTTGGCCGCTCGTACGCAATGGTCTCCCATTGGCGTCCGCGATCGTCGGGATTTCACCCGGAATAATCAGCGCCTCCCATCCGGAGGGAAGCGTGTCGGCCCGTACGAAATTGGAGCCAGCCTCTGTATCTAATATTGTGAGCTGGCGCACCAATATCGACGGGGATAATCCAAGGTCTGCGTAGACCTTGTAATTCCGCCGAGACAGCGCGAGCACTGTCTCGGGATGGCTAACACCCCTTGCAAGCGGGGGGGTGTTTCTGCGCCATGGTCGGCGTAAGGTACCGAGCCGTTCGGGGTCGGGGTCTCCCTGGGATGGCCCAGTGTGTTTGCGGCCGAGTATCCGGTACCGCTTCTCCGCCTCGGGGGGTGAGGACGGTTCCGCCACCCTGGGCGAGTGATCCGGGGATGTGACTGTGGCCACCTCAGCTGCTCCGGGCTGAGGTTCTCCTAGTTTTTTGGAGGAGGAGAAGCTTCCCCGGGGGGCGGTACGGTCCTCGTCCCGGTACCCGCACGCGGCGGCGGGCCGGCGACGGCTTCATGGTTCATGACCCGGTTCGCCTCGTAACTGAGGAGGGCGACGGCTCGGAGGTACGCCTCCGGAGGCACTCGGCTCTTTTGGGCCGCGGTCAACTTCTCGTACTGGTAGGGTACGAGGGATGCATCCTTCACCTTCATATCGCAGTCGGGGGAGATGTGGTCCCCAACCCGATAACAGGTGAAGCAGATGATCTGCGGGGACGGAGGCCCTCGCAGATCCTTCTGGTAATTACGGGACGTTTTCCCCGGTGGAAGTCCGCGAAAGCCCTCGGCAGGCTCTCGAGCGGGTTGGTACGGCTTGCGCCGGTCGCCGTAAAACAGCGAGTCTCCGTCGTTGAAGGAGGATTCTTCCGTCGGGAGGGAAGGAGCCTCCCCGGCGAGGTCGCCTTCGGCAGCGAGGTAGTTCTCGGCTCCCCGGGCCGTTTGAAAACTGGGAGGGGGGCCGGTCGACGTCGACGGGGCGCCATCCAGGGCAGCGAGGACCTGTTTAACCGGGCGGGGCTTCCCGAACTCCACGCGGCGCCCAGACCCGTGCTGGGCCCAGAAGGCGTCTCCGTGCGAACGCGCGTGGGCGACGGTATCCTCGAACGAGGATCGCGGTCGATCCTCGCGAGCTTGTAACACCAGCGGCTTGATCGCGGGGGTGAGCCCCTCGATGAAGAGGGTCGTCCTCTCGTATGCCGAGTGCACGTCCCCGCACCTCCCCAGGGCGGTGGACATTCGAGTAGCGTACTCGGTTTCCAATTCGCCCGGCTTCTGGCGTAGCTCCCTCAATGCCGTGAGAGCCCGCTCGATCTCGAGGTTCGTCGCATACGTGCGTAACAGCCAATTGACGGCGGCGGCCCAGCTCGCGATCCCCTGAGATTTGCGGTGCAGTCCCCGCTGGGACTCATACGCTTCCTTAGCGGGCGGAGCCAGCAGATGGGGTAGGGCCATCAGGGCCATCGCCTCGGTCATATTGGCGTTGTCAAAATTTTCCTTGCAGCGAGCCAGGAAACTGATGACCCTGATAGGATCTACCCCGCTGAATTTGTACTCCCCCATGACCACGAGGAGGTACTGCACCCTCTTACGGGTGGTAGCGTAGACCCGGTCGTCCAGGGTTGGGTTAGTATCCACGAGGCGGTAGGCTCGGTAGTTACACACACCTCTGAACTGGTGGTTCGTCGGCTTCCAGACAGAAACTTTTTTCTGTTTGGGGCCGAACGTCGGCGTTGGGGCCGTAAGGGACTCTGACTCGGAATCGGTCTCCGAGTCAGAAGAGGATGACGAGGACGGGCTCGAGTACCCGTCCGGGGGGTATCCATCCTTTCGTCCTTTGCGACGGTTCGCCTTCCGCTCTTTCCGACTGGGTTTGGACTTTTTTCGTCGTCCACTCCCCTCGTCTTCTGAGCTTCCCCCTTGATCGGGGTTCTCTCCCCGTAAATCCTGGGAAGGTAAATCACCTTCAAGGTGGATAGGTCCGGCGGAGGCTCCCTCGCGGGAGGCTCCTGCCGCGGTTCGCGACGCCTGCGGGTTGGCGGAGAATTGGGGTGCGGTCTCCATGGAGGGGACCCGTATCCCCGCGGCTTGCAGCGCCGGAGTTGTCACGTTGGAAAAGAGCAGGCTCTTATTCAACGGGGGCAACCCCTCAGCGGGAGGGAGAGTCGCTACTCCGACTGTAGTCGGAGGGATTCCAGCAGCGGAGGCTGATGTTTGCGTCTTCAAGATGGCAATTTCTCGACGGAGGACCTTGAGTTCCTCCGCAGTGGCGGTCTCCTCTTGCTTACGCAGGATGGCAGCCTCCTTGGCGCTGGCAGCTATGTCCGCCTGCCAGGCCTTGGTGAGCACGCCTTCCAGGGCGGTTAGGCGATCGCGCTCTCGCGCGGCTTGTACCTCGGCTTGGGCCGCGATAGTTTCCTCAATAAAAGTCTTGAGGTTTTCTCGCAGCGCCGACGGTTGCGCTGCGAGCTTCTCCGCTACAGTATTGAGCGTGAATCTTTCCGCTTCTCGGAGGGTCTCGCGACAACTCCGAGTGATCCACGCCGCAACTGGCGGAGGCACGTCTCGAGGACGGGTCTCACGGGACGAATCGGACCCGGATACCATAGCCTTGAGCTTGTCGAAACCTGTTGAAACAGAGATAGAACACCTAGGACCAAAAACGGTAAGGGATACGGGACACTCCGTAGACTTCTAGGTCGGGAGACCAAAATGTCGTGCACTGAGGGGGAAGGGGTGGGATCCCCCTCTGGCAGAGCGCGCGCGTTCGGGGCGCGTGTAGGGGGTTATCGGGAGACCACCCGTAAGGGACCGGTACGGGGCCGGGCGCGAAGCGCAGTAGGGAAAGTAAGGGAAAAAGTGGGAAACAGAGCCCAGGAGGGGCGGAGCGGTAGGGACAGCTGTCGCGCGGAGAGCCGGGCGTGGCGGGACGACGCGCGCGGTAGAGGCAGGAGGGAATCGGGACGTAGATGGCTCGCAGGGTACCGTCGTGGGACGGGGACCGACGCGAGGCTACGACTCCGTTCCAGAAACCCGAGTTGTAGACCCAAAGCTTCGTGAGGATTTACTTAGGGTCGGACGTCGGCTATATACTAGCCGACGTCCGGGCGATAATTAATTAAACTAAAATTACTAAATTGGACCACGGCGGCGATGGCCGGAGAAACTCCTCTTGGGGAGGTATGACAACCACTACACGTGGGGAATGACACGATTAACGTGAGGAATAACACGGGTACACGTGGATAGAACTGTCAGTATGTCGACAGGGCTCCATGGAGCTTACACCCGGACACGAGCGGGGGTTTGGATACACGGTTACACGTGGTACATACCTCACTTATGATAGTGAGGCATTCCGCGTGTGCTACAGTACAGCACCGCGATTACGCGGGGCGGTCAGTGCTCTACAGAGAGTATGTGGCGCGTTGGAGTTCGTCAAAGCGCACAGCCAGCGGGAGGGACAAGATCGGGGGTGTCAAGCGGAACGTATGTTCCACACGACACACAGAGCCGGTGACGCGATGGAGGTGAAACCGAATGCGGGCGTCCGGAATATCCTGAAGAGGACGAAGCGCGTCGGTGCAAGATTGGATCTTGTTCTGTAGATAATTCTTGATGAAGGCGTCAGAGCCGAGGGGGGCGCCAAGGAGAACCAGTCCATCTTCAGAAGGGACCTGAACAGGGAAGACATCGAGAAGTGGGGAGAGATTGGCGGGGGAGGACGATGGCCAGAACGCACGACACTTGGAAATGTTTACATGGAAACCGGCCGCAGGGCCAGAATTTCGAAGTATTCGGAGCGCCTTGGTGACTTCAGCAATTGTGCCTATGAGGGTTCCATCATCAGCGTACCATCGGTTGAGGGCGAGGTTGCACTCGCGGCTGAGACGGCGAATGAGGGGTTGGATGGCGAGCGAAAACATGAGCATGCTGGCAGGATCGCCCTGCTGCGTACCCTCTTGGCTGGCATTAGAATTGGAGGCGACGATGGCAGGACAAGATCGGGGACAGCGTGGCCATATATTAGGTTCAGAAATCGTGATAGGGTCGGGGTCTGAAGAGGTGCACGATGCAACATGGCTTGGCGGGAGAACGTGTTGAATGCGTTGCGGGCGTCAACGGAAACAAGGACGTAGTGGGGGTCTCGACCATGGCGCCGCATGAGCATGCGGCAATCATGAACGATGGCATCCATGCCAGATGGCACGCCATTTGCGAGCTGTTCAGGAGAGAGCCGGTCGCGTGTGTCATCTATAGCGGCAGGCAGCAGCACTTTGGTGACAAGCCGGCGAAGCGCCTGGCCAACGGCGATGGGGCGGATCTTGTCCGGGCGTGGCTGGAGGGGAATAAGGGTAGAAGCAGCGAGAAGTGGTACAGTGCGGTCAGGCAGATCGCCAGAGGCAAGTCGTTGAACCAAGCGAGTTAAGGCAGAGAGACCGGTGACGCCCGCCTCTGGGCTGACGGATGTTCGAGCGAGAAGTTGGAGGAGGCGTGGTGAGAGGCGGTCGGGGCCGGCGGCGGAGGTGGGATTCAAAGATCGTGCCGCGCGAAGGACTTGAGCTTCCGTGATGTCTGGCGCCGGGGGGAGGTCCATCTGCGGGAGCGCTTGTATCGGGGCTGCCGGGGAGGGGTGAAGGGCAGCCAAAGCGTTTCGGGTGGCAGGGGAGCGGAGATCAGCAAGAGGCTTGTCGGTGAGGGCTCTCATGGCGCGGCTGTACTGTGCGTCAGAAGCGAGCCGCATGGCGCGACCAATGCGACGGCGGGGGCAAGCGGAAGCCGTGTGGCGCCGGGCGTGTCGGTCCCACCATTCAATATCAGCTTGGTGAGCGTGGAGAGCTTCATGCCATAACGCAGGCCAAGCAAGGCCAGAAGAAGCGCGACGGATGCGTTGGCGAAGGGCATGTTGTTGAGCTTTGTGGGAGCGCCAGCCAGGCTCGCCGCGGAAGGAGCGGCGAAGGACAGCGACAGGAAGGATGTAGAGGTGAAGGAAAGCCTTGTGGGTGTCGGCGGGGTCCCGGGTGGCGGCAGCAGCACGAACGAGCTTGATGAGTAGAAGGGTTAGGCTATGC
>NW_005179388.1:0-47220 GCF_000350225.1 Chondrus crispus | reverse complement strand
AATTCCTCCCGCGCTGTTCAGGCTCTTTCGGACATCACCAACCGACACGTCAATGAATCGTCGATCACATTGACGACGACGTGGTCGCCAGCGATGATGAGAACGACTCCAATTGTCCGATTTATGACACGTTTTACAATGACGGAGGTTCTCAATCTATTTAGGCAATGTGTAATTTTGATTCCTCTCAATTCTTCGAACTATGGGTTATGATTGAAGACTACGTGTCAAAGAATTGGAGTGTTGGTAGAGGTAAAAGAACACAGTACAAGGCCCAGGATGTTCTCTTTATGACACTTACTGTACTCAAGCATGGTCAGCAATGGACCTTTACAGCTCGTCTATTTTCTGTTAAATGTTCTACTTTCGAACGTTTAATAACTGGATTTCTACGTATGATATCAGAATGCATGTATGATATATGTGTGGCACGCGTCGAAGAAAAATGGACAATGGCCAAGTGTCGTCTGGAGGACCGGGTGTTTTCGAATTTTGAATACGGGAGATATGCTGTCGACGTCACTTTTCAGCAGAGCAATCGTCCAAGTGGAAATATATCAGAAGGGAGGCGATACTTCTCCGGTAAGCATAAGCTGTATGGGTACAAAGTGGAAGTTTCGGTACTGCCTACTGGTCTTGCTATTGGGTGCACGGAGCACTATCCGGGCTCCGTGTCGGATCTGGAGATATTTCGTCGTAATCGACCCTTTCATGAGGAGGCATCTAAAAAGGGGGTACGTGATTTGCGGTTTACGGATGAGGGACGATTGAGCGAATTTATGGATGACTACTGGGCCATACTGGCGGACAAGGGATATCAAGGTGCAGCCGAAGATCTACGTGTGGTACATCCGGTGCGAACCCCAGCACGTTCAACGCTGTCATTGGACGACGTGGACTACAATCGCCAAGTATCTTCTGATCGTGTCATAGTAGAAAACTACTTTGGGATAATGTGCAGTTTATGGACTGTACTTTCTCAGAAGTGGCACTGGGGAGAGGGATTGTACGAGCACGTGTTCAAAGCGTGCCTGGCGTTGACCAATCTGAGTGTCAGGGCCCGCCCTCTCCGCTTCGAGGACGGGCAGCACAGCACTGGTGTACGTAATCGCCTACGGCCCATATCAACTAGTCAGATGCGAAAGAGGCGCCGTTTACACGTTGAAAACATAGAAAATCGCAGCGTTCGCATGTGTAGTGGCACGCGTCGTGCACTGTTTGATGACTGTGACACGGAGTAGGGAGGTGTTACGTGCGCATCTCCTTCCATTTACGTGGTTTGTTTTAGAGTACTGCACGGGTAATGCATTGTGTTCTCTTCGATTTTAATCAGTAAATGCGGTGAAGGTGCTGTACTGCGCATTTCCTAGTGAATTGCGATTTTACTGTGTAGATATGAATTTGGTGCGCGCGAACTGGTTTTCTACTGTACGTGCGCATCTACTGACAGATACTATTATTTTTATTTGTTTTTGCGCATTTCATCATCACTCGCGGTTTGGCTCTAGTACACGTACATGTCCCCCTTGTTTTTGAACAGAGCAACCACCACTGGAACAAAAACTTCATTGCAAATTTTATTCTGACTCAGCTTCTGCCGGTAAATGACTCAACTTTTGAGTGCAACTCGTTCATAGACAATGTCTTTAAAATGCAAATGGCGCCATTTGACATGCAGAATCTGACTCGGCGCCCTTTTTGCCATCGGATAGCCAATATCGGTGCAACCTTGGTGCAAACTGGGGCATCAGTAAATATGAACGATGTTTGGCTAAAGCGTTGCGTCTGGTTCGAGCTGTATTACAGAAACACAGAGCGAGCTGTATTCAGGCTGAATAGAACGGTTCTTCGGGTGCGTCATTGAGAGCTAGTGACGTCCACTACCCTGCGGCTTCCTTTTACAATAATACTGTAGACGTTCTACGTAAATACAGCAGTCTCACTACAACACAAGAAACAAACACATCTCACGACTTCGTCACATCGACAGTTGCGTGGCCGATCATGTAGACGGACGGTTAGTGATTATGAACATTTGAACTAAGCGGACATCTACTACAATTTCATCACTGCGATGATCACATGCGACCAATACCAGTCATGTCTATGTTTCCATAAATTCATTCTACTAAAGATGGTATTCTCCATAATCAGAGCTCATTCCCCTTCTCCTCACACCACAGCCACGACACTATGCCTAAAGGCCACGCGCGAGAGAAGGAAAGAGCACTATTTAACCGGGGCCACCACTGCCTTTGATAATGGCGCAACTAGGCGCAATGATGCCCGGCTTGTCGAACTCCCTTTGGCGACTTTTCAGTACAGAATCACACACACATCTTTGGTAACAGTTCGTAAATGGAAGAAATGCTAGAAAAGAAACCCTTAGGGTACAAGGAGAGTTTGGCAGTACAGCCTTTTGTGCTAAAACGCGAATATGTTGGCACATCGGCTCGGTTGAATCTAATAACTGATGCCGCGATGCAATTGGCCAGGTGTAAGGACGCTATTGGAAAAGCTAGGCGAGCAGAAAAGCAGGATACGGAGGCCATTGTAGCTCAACGTGCAGCTGAGGCTCTGTTGCAGACTAGAGCACAATGTTTAGGGCTACTGGAGAAAGCGCTTGCTTTCCGTGTGCACCATTATAAGGATGCCAACATTTATCGAAGGGCTCTGTTGGTTCGTTTCCAGATAGTAAAGAAGGGAACTCCCGCTTGACGTGCTGATATCTTCAAGAAGACATTACAGGAGGATGCGCCGTTCCAGAATAGCGATTTGGAATTACAATCGCAATGTCAAAATGCATCACCCAGTGAAATGTCCGTGCAACTAAAGGGTGCTTTGTTGTCGTTGCAACTTCTCTAAACCCCGGGCCGAAAGACGCTTTTCATGGCGATGTATGAGCCTTTTGGCTCCCGTAATCAGAAAAGAAGCCACGTGGAGACTGTCGCTTTTCTAAACAGTCATAAATTTTCTCTAATCCCCCTTGCTTCTTTTTACATTTATTTTTTCTAATCTTGTTCAACTTAGGGGGTACCCCACTAGGGGGTACCCTACTAGTATTTAGTCTAGACTGTCGTTGGAATCAGTGGATTGCGCGTGCACGCGACCCACCGGTACAATATAGCGGGTGGGATCGTGGGCGCCTTGGGGCTTTGGAGAAAGGGTGCGTGTGTGGTGATCGTGGAAGGAAAAAGGGTAGCGAGGAGGGAGAGCCAAAGTTGGAGTCAACCAAAAGGGTAGATTTTCTCTGACTGAAGAGTTGGTTTCTACATTTTGTTCTACGGCTGACCTCTATGGTGTGGCTGATGTTGCACTGCCGGCGAGTACCGTAGGCGTGCACAGTTCGATCTAAACCCCCAAAATAAATTGGGGGAATTGTGTACACCCCAAAAGTACTATAAAATTGGGAATGCATTACGAATGCCATCCAGTCTCTGCCACCCGCCGGCGATGTGCTTATAAATTGACACTCCCTCCGCTCGGGCAATCCGTCGCACCCCTGCTTGTCCCTCTGGCCAATGCACTGTATAACTTGACTTCCTGAAAAGCCCAGGCGAAGCTTGAACTCCTGTGGACCAGTGCAGTGGATACCTGCCGCACGGTAGCCAGAAATGTGAATGACCTGCTCAGTCTTCGTGAGTAGCTGCTCATCCTGCATGAGCGTGGCATGGGCGCCGAAATGCGTCGAATCCCAAAAACGGAAATGGCCTCGTACGATTCCAATCGCTTTTCGTACATTTCCAATGCTTCCAAGGGGGTGTTTGTCGTTCGTCTGCTTTAGCTTACGGCAGTTGACCACACACTCGTCGTGGGTGCAAACCGGAAGCTTATTATCGATAGTGCGGAAGGATATCCCATACGTTTAAGTGAGAAATTTCTCTGTAGATGCCGTGGCGACGATGCTGGTAGGCTTCTTATCGAGGAAGCTCGCATAGTAGTGAGTCAAGCGCCTTCAAGCCGGAAGCGAACCAGCCATCCCGAGTAAAATTTTTCTTCACGTCTTTTTTCTTCTAATGATCCATTGCTCCGATTCGACTTCGAGGCGACTGTTTGCAAGAACTCGTTACAATGAGCGCTGTTGCATCGACTTGGTCAAGACATCTGCAACGTTTTGGGAACTGCGGTCAAAGCCAATATCCGAAATAACTTTTGTCTTGAAGCCCTCGCGAGCGGCGGCGATGTCAAGCATCATCCTCTTCTCCGATGTGCGCGAACCCTTTGAGATCACATCGAAAAGGCTCTTGCTAACTATGAGGAGCCGTACCGCCAACTTTTTCCCGAGCACCAGGCCAACTTCGTCAGTGAGAGTACCTGCAACATCGAAAAGATCGCTGAATGCGATAAATTCGCCTGCGATAGCAGAGCGAGTAACGCGCCTATACTTACAGGATTTAAAGTTAATCGGAATAACTGAACCACTGGCATTTCCCAAGAAACATGTATTGTATGTCCGTGTTGTGAGGAAAAGTCAGCGTTGTTCGCGAATGACGCGTCAAAATATCCGATGATGCGGAGTGATTTCTTGTCCAACTTTGGAACTCGGAGCGACAGACGATTGTCGACCACAAACTTAACAGCCTTGTTCAACTTACAAATAACGTCCTTTTGATGTGTCGAACCGTTCCTTCGTCACTTGTGCTAGTTGCGATATTTGGAAGAGTCAGTCATGGCGAGTGTTAGCCAGCCAGGCTAACCTCATCCTCATGGATCGGAAGTGCGAGAATGATGCGTGGAGGGTAGGCGTTCGAGTTTCCTAAGGTACTCATGTTGGTCTTGGATGACTTCTCCCTCTCAATTGTGAGACAAAGAGAATCCGTTAAAGGTGCAAGGGAGGGTCTGGTCTTCAGCCATGTCGAATGTCCTGTTTTTCATTATCAAAACTTACTGAAAATGACCATCTCCGGCCCGAATGAGGTCATCAATATAGCCTCCAGACAGTCCTCTCGAAAAAGCATCGGTCATCAGCGTATTCAAAGCAGTTTCTGAACGGATTGGATGCATTCCTAAGTCATTTCGGTGGTGGTTCTCGAGCGTTTCATGCCAAACATCGCCAGACTCGCAGAAACCATAAAACGGCTTGAGCAGCTGTAAACACTGCTTAGGGTTCAATCCGAACTCAGGCACCGGCATGGCGATGAAAATATCCCTCCCCAAAGGCACTGCGGACTGTAGGTGGGCATTTCTAACGACCAACGTCCAAAGTTTGAAGCCAAATATAGCTGTGAGAGCCAGAAGAAGTCTTACCGACTGAGATTGAAGTGTCGATGCCCAATGAACCATGTGATGACTGAACTTGTCTTAGTGACCACCGATCACGTATCGCGCCCTGAATTTGATCCTTCCATCTTCTGTGTATTTTACCGCCAGAACGAACCGACCAGGTAGGACATTGCCATCTGATGGTACGTCCTCCTTGAGAATAATCTTAAACGCGCCTCTCTCCAGAAGGCTCTTGATTTCGGCACGCATGGCTGCCAACATCCCTGGAGAGGAAGATCGGTGATCAATGCGGCTGATGATCTCGGTCAAGTTTATCTTAAGGTCTTGAGCGGAAGCACTGCTAAACTTTTTCAGGCTCTGTTTGAGGTCAGCCATTTACCAATGGGCGAGCATTTCTGGTGCCGGGTACCGCTTGGCTTGCCCGACATTCAACGGCCTTGACGCGCCAACCACAGTGTCCCTCGCATAGAAAAGCTTTTAGACTCGTCTACGTCTGATACCCGAAACGGTCCGACCCACTCTCTGATACGGTTATTCACCAGTTTCTCCCTGTATACCAAAACGTGGTCTCCCGGCGGATTGTGTCTGTTCGCTGAAGTCGGTGTCTTGTGCTTCAAGGCTCTCCTCACTCTCAACTCGGCCATGTGCTTTTCCATTTCCTTGCGAGCGGAATGAGCAATAGCTGCGCTTTCTTCGAGAGTGGTGCGCTTGACAGGGGTCTATGAATGGGCGTAAGCTCTCAGAAATTCCCCGAACACAAGGGCTGATGGAACTAGTCCCTCACGGATAAGGGTGTCGTTCACCGACTTAACAGCTGCTGCCAATGCTACCTATGGGTTGGTATTCGCGTGATCAGCCATACTTTTGCGGCGAGTCTGGCGGAATGGTGGCCATAGCTCTCTCCCAGTCCGAGACTCGAGTGGGCTTCAATCCCAGTGCGTTGAACGTCAACATTAGTCATTGCATCCATGTTGATAAACAGATCCCCAAGATTACTGCCCTGGTCGACTAGCATTCGGTTCGGAAGTCCAGTATATATCATAGCCCATCATTCGGGATGGTAGACCATATCGTTTTCGTTGTTACACGGATAGAAAGCGAGCTGCTGAGAAGCGAGTTCATTTGTCAACCAGGTGACGTACTGCGTTCGAGCCAATACACATGATATGGAGCAGTATCCGTTCATTGAAGCGAACATTCTCTGCACCGAAGACACCTGAAAACGAGTAAGGGCGTTCTTTATTCGTTGGCACGGATCGCATCGCTTTGATAAGTCCTGGAGGACACCGAGAGTTTCGGGGGTAGCTTCCTCCTGTCTTGCATGGCGTAGCAGGTTGAAACGTTTTTCAGCAGATGGATGGAAAACTGCTTGTGAACCTTAGCAAGTTGAGAACGAGTGGACATCACGGACGTGGAGCAATCCATTTCAACGTACACGTGGCTGGAATTGGAACTGGACAGCGGGACGCGCCATTCGTCGTGGTAGAAGTCCCATCTTCAGCACGACAAGCTGGTCGCTTCTTCAATCGATTGGCCATAGTGTCGGCAATGAGCGACTTGCGGTCCAAGACATCCAAATTAACGGGAGAATATGTGCTTGCACTACATTCATAGTAACATGGATGGCGGGCTTGCCAGCGGGTGTTGCAAGCGGGAGCCAAACTTGTCCGACGGACTCAAATGTGGTATCAGCAAATCGAAAGCGGTTATGAGACCTCTTCGGAGTACCAACTCTACAACAAAACTAAGCGAAAGTCTGTTAAGTTCTTTGCGACCAATTCATGGCCTCGGGTCTCCGATGTCGAAGCAGAAACTGGGGGCTCGTCAGCGATTGGTCTCCTCGGAAACCTTAGATATGTATATCTGGGTAACATCCACATCGACAAATATCTTTTTGTGCCTCGGGCAGGTGGTTCTGTGGGCTGGTGTCCACATATTGGCGAATCGCCATGAGCATCGGTGTAAGATGCCCATCTAAAACTCCTGCCGAGAGGCAGACGGCGGGGCGGGGTCGTCCGCGATGAGGGAGGCAGAGAGATGGTTAATGAACCACTCCTGGTCAACAGCCTCAGCAAAGCCCGAAGCTGACGCATCCTCACCGATATTGAGCTGGGTGAAGAGGGAGAGATCTCCTTGCGCGTCACTATAACGAATGTCTCCCTCTCCATCCTGTTCTTCCACACTCGAGGCATCTGACGCGTCAGGATTGTTAGCCGAACCCCCCTGCAGACCTAAGACCAAGTCGGAGATGATGCGAACAGCCGAATCACCGTTTTTAAAACGATCATGACCGTAGCCACGGACCGCACCATGTTGGCATCGGTGTCCAGGACTCCACTTCTGTTTGCCTCAGTGGCAGATTCCCTTGCCACTATTGTCTTCAAACGAGGATGGAGAGGATTGCATACGCCTTTCCAGGTGAGGACGGGGATGAGGGCTATCATGCTTGCGGAAATGCTTAGGCTCTCGACCGTATTGCTAGTGGTAAGTTCCATGTTTCCCAGCATTTTCCAGTGGGGCTGAAACTAATACCATGCACAGGTGGATTGACAAACTTCACTTCGGTTTCGAGCTGCAGGTGCTCGCGTAGAGCAATAACAAAACAATTTGAAAGAGTACTTAGCTGTTATGGTGTTCCCTATCGGAGCCGTTGGCCAATTGAAACCTAGTACGGCCTTTCGTAAGTATTTGATCTTGTTTGCATCTGACCTGAACTGTGGTTGACACTGAGGAGTGAGGCGCCCTATAATATAAACTAACTTAGTCAAACCTACTGAGCAGGTCGCCGATTCGTGCTCCGACATAAACTTGTCCAAGCGCAAAGTTTCGAGCATTCCTTGCACATGATGTTGACGGGCATCACTGTCGTACTCTTTCACCATCATCCGGGCCATTTTGTCAAACGTCATGTCTTCACAAGCGTTGTTGAAGAAGTAAGCACGGGCGTGGTCGGCTAGTGCGTTAACGAAGAATTCTGCCTTCTGCGTGGAGTTGGGTCTGTGCGGGCGGGCACAATCGCTGTACTCCCTGATAGTGAGATCGATTGACTGCTTAATGTCTCCAGTGAACTTATGTCCTTGAAGTATTGGGAGACGTTGGTAGCCCTACGACCCTAGGCGTTATCGTTTGAGGCGGCGCCGGTATCGTCGCGATCGAAGGTTGTCCGTGAGCAGCAGCTTGACCACGGAAGGAAGTAACTGCTCGATGATCTTCAGTTATAGTTTCTTCGGCGCGAACCGGGTCGTCTGCTCCTTGCTCTTGCTGGTCTGCTGTCCGAGTATTCAGCAGTGCGGAGGGGCATCCCTTCGCTCGGTGTGAACTTCCACTCTGAATGGTAGAGTGAATGAATTGCGTAGAAGTGCAGGAGATCCACGTGTGGACTCGTACGATTGAACAGCAGCGGTTATTGTCTCACGATCACAGCGAAGGAAATTTGCAAACTAAACATGGACCTTGATGTTCGTGCTTGCCTTGTCACTTGGACTTAAGCCAAGTGAATGTATAACCCAAAAATAGTACCCGAGGTCGAGCCCCGAAAAGTCCACCTTCTCGTCCGCGAGCGCCATTTGCGACACGTGCGTCCTGAAGTAGAACGACTGCAACACGCCCTTCTCCCCAAAGTTCGCCGTCCGGCTCATCTCCGGCCGGATGCATTGCCGCCCCTTCGTCTGGTCCGTGCTGAGCATCTAGTCATCCCAGAACATCTGGGGCCACTTGGGCCCAAGCTCCTCTCACAGCACCTGCATGAGCATCGACCCCAGCCCGGGGAAAAAGTCCGTCCGGTGCAGCTACGTCGTGTTCTGCGCCAGCGCTTGTATCCCGTTGTCGTTTCACGCCAATACGCTAAACAAAGTCTCGTCTTTCTCTAACACTGGCTTCAACGCGTCGAAGTCGCTGAAGATATCCGCTGCCACTTGCATGTCCTCTTCGACAATCACTACCCTCGTGAGTGCCGCATTCCCCCGGATTCCTCGCCCAAGAACTCGTGTTACTGCCCATTCGCAGTTTCTGGATATCCGTCGGTAGGCTACTGCCAACGAAGGCCTTACCCTTTTCGACGTCGTTCTCGTCAGATAACGCATGGGCTCATGGGTAAAGCTCTATACCGAGTGCATTAGCCTGGCGTGAAGCTTTCTCAACCACGTCTGCGACTTCGACGTGATCCTCGACGTCCTGCCGGTCCATTAACACAATAATTGGCCACTCGCCGTTAGGTGGGTGGGCTTTCAAATTAGATTCAAGGCACTTCGTAAGGTACTCAGGACGCGAATGCGTGATGACGAGGAGCGCGGTGGTACCTGATTGCAGTTCTCTTGTTCGGTTTGGACTTGTTACAAGGCGAGCGTTGCTGAGTATTAGCACAATCACAATTTCAAATCCAGAAAAACAGCGAAGAAAGAAGCGCCATGTTCTAGACATGTCTGTCAAAGAATGTTCTCTTGTTGGCTCATGCTTTGCCTCCGTCTTAGATATGTCATTCTCAACCGGAGAAGCCCTGCGCTTTTGCACTTGATTCCGTTCACACATCGGACACCGTGATCCAATAGAGCTTCTACAACGTCCGCATGTCCACAAACAGCACAGACACCAATCAGTCCAAGAGCACCTTCAACCTTTTCAAACATCGCATCGGAATGGAAGAAGTGACACTCAAACACAATTGACTTGATCGCGTCATCACTACTCAAAGCATCTACGAGCTCCTGTCGGGCACCTTCGCTGCATATACTGAAGAGTCGCGCAGTCGCAAGATCAATAACCGGCAAATCCTCCTTTTTCTCCGTGTCTTCACTGATTTTCGCAACTCTCTTTTCTGATTCCTCCCTCTTTTTGAGATGATCTGTTCCCTTCTCTTTTGGTCCCTTTTCAACTGCCGTACTCACCTGCTTGGGAGCTTTCGGCATGGGCGCGGGTTTCGACTTCTCCAACAACTTCTTTGCCTCTACTGTAGCAGGTAATGAAGTCGACGAGATTGGGACCAAAGACAACTCTTCGTAAACCCACTTCGCCTCTTTTAACGTCACCCTTCTTGTGGGGAGCGGAATATTCCGAAGCGCATTCCGTGCATCCGCGGTTTCCAACGGGCTTCCATTCCGACCGACCAATAAATCCTATCGATAATGTAGAAACAAGCAAGCATATGTGCAAAATAGACATCGTGATGTTAGCAACGCCATCTCAAACGGCAAATTCCTACTTCTCAGCAGGGCGGTCGCGAAAGTTCTGAAACGTACTCTCCTCTCTCGCTTGCTAGCTCGAACATATATACATTGTGCAGCAAGTAGATTTTCACTCCATTCGCGCAAAAAAGCATGGACCTCATTCTGAAGAGCCTGCTCCCCGTGTCGGCGCAGCGTAGCACTAGCCGATTTGATACGACTAAACTCGCAAACGCAGTTGCAAATTTCGAAAAGACGGTTAGTTGACGGTGGCGAAGACTTCGTCGCAGGGGTGACATGTGAGCGATTTGCTAACGGTGGCTTCCTCCATCGACAGAAGCGTGAGCGTGGTTAGGCCGTCGACTGAGATGGACGCGGCGGATGCCGATGAGGCCAGCTGCCAATATTTGAGGGTGTAGTCGACGAGACAGCGAAGGGCAGGCCGTTCAACGGTGGATGGTTGAGAGGGAGGCATGAGGCTAGACGGGTCGCAGAGCACTCGTACGTGTCGTCAAGTTCTTTCGTTCGAAGACTGAGAGAAAGGGGATTATCGGTAGGTAGAGGGTGCGGTGCGCAAGGTTTATGGTGCGCTCAAGGCAAGACCGCTGGCGCGGATGGGAGCCTCGGCCTGGATAGGAACCTCGGTGAAACAGCAGTCGTGTCCAGCAATGCAACAAAAACAGTTATAAAACAGTTGATATGATTGAAAACGAACAAAGGGCTCACTGCACAGAGAAGAGGACTCTCGTCCAAATTTTCTGTTGTCCATCGCGCTCCTTACTTACGACTTCACAGCAGCGGAGAGTTTCCAGATATCGCCAGCCCTCTCACGCAAAGCCCTTGGGCGGTAATGCGCACGCGACTTGAGGACGTTTATTAGACGAGTAGAGTAGGTTTTGGTAGAGGACTCCACAGGCGTGTTAGACTCCCACGCTCAAGTCTCCTTCTGCATCAAGTAAGGGGCCAAAATAAAAGGCATCGTCAGAACGATCTTCTCAGTCTTCATTGCACTCATTGGGGATGGTAGCCCTCCGAGCACTACTATTAATAGCGTCTCGTTTTTCTACATGCTCGTTTGTTGCAGGAGGGGACTCAGTGCAGAGTTTAGAAAACTTCCCCGGGGACATTCGTAAGATTAGGGCGTCCAAGACGTCTTTCTGCTTGGACATACCAGGAAGGAAATCTCTGAGCTGCAGCCGAACCCTCATGCTGCCTTGTTCTGAATATTCTGCATCTTGGGGTACACCGCGTTGATTGCGAGCTGCATTCGGACTGAAGTCATTTGGTACACGGACCTCGTTTTCGTCATTTAGCGCAGTGGATGGCATGGAAAGATCACTATGGCCGTTAATGATATCTTGCACAAACCAACGAAAAAGCAATGCAGTCCTATAAACAGTCCTCAGTGACCCTGTGTGACTGGACAGTAATTACTCTACATTGTCGCCTTGCGTGAAAGCCACAAAGAAACTGACGGCTACGCGAACTAGGTTGATGGTGCGATACATACGCTTATACTCTGCTGGCCTGAACCCGCTTTTCTGCCCTCCATTCTTCAGCAATCCATCTCCCACCAGTACGCAATAGTCCACCAGCACATCAAGCTCGAGACGACAACATGCCAATTCTTGCAGTGAACGCGAATTCATGGCATCTGCGTTCGGTACCTCGGCTGTGGTTGCGGATACAACGTGATCGGCAAAGTTGAATACGTGATCTGGATGCTTGAATGACACGTTTGGTTGACAATTAGTGTGCACCAAGAACACCAACAAATGTATCCGGGAACGTCAGATCTGATGAACAGATCAGATTTGTTCGAACAAAATGGTTCAAATCTCCTGGTATAGAGAGAGTTATTCGCAAGTGAAAATACTGATGGGCAGATTCAGAATCGTGCATCACTCGATTCGATCCTTCTTAAAACGAACTGTGAAAATGGTGTACATGCGACTCGCAACGAGATCAGTGAGGTTAACCTCGCTCCTCCACATGCCGAAATGGAAGGATATCTGAATCCGATACAACACACGAGCGTTTCAGACATAGACCGCGTTGCTATTGGATATGGGGCAGATGAAATGATTCCTTCGGAGGAGGATCAACAGTCATCTATTCTACGAGGTGGCGATAGTGATAAACATTCTATTGAGGAAGACGCCTCACCGGAGGCAGAAAAGATAAAACGTTCAGACCAGAGATCACCGAATACATGGCAGAAAATGCTTGCTGTAATAGCTGTTAGCGGAACAAGTCGTCTCACTAGGGAACAATTTGAGTTCTTCAGGAACACAGTGAACTGGCTAATTGACCGATACACACCAGAAGAACAGAAGTTGCCATCTTACTCTATGGTCCAACTCACGTTGCTACTATTCCTTTGGAATTCCAGCTTCCCCTGCTCTGAGAGGCATCTCGTACCAGTGGACTTGCTAAAAGCAGGGGCTAAGAGTACAGAATCTGGGCGTGCTGGGGGCCCGTTTTCGAACCGCTGTTGGACTACGACAAATGACGAAGCCCAGCCAAAAGCGGAAGTCCAGATCATATTGCCTAGTATGTGGACGATGAAAGACGTCTCTTTCAAGCCTACATGGGATCTTCCGCGATCTGGCTATCGTGCGGAAGTGAAACCCAGTTCATATGACCCAATGTTCTCTACAATCTCAAGTGTCCCTATAGTTGGCAATGGGCAACTTTTTCTGGATGGCCCTCTGCATTATCTTTTCTCCACAAAATCCTGGGCCAATATTTGTGACACATTTCATCGGAATGGAGAGATAGTAAACATTTTTCTAAATGCCACACCCGCACCTCGCAAAGGAACTACAATGGATATCAACGAGTACAATTCCTTTTTGGGGAGCCTGTCGGTTACACGGAAAGGCGATTCTGAATTTTGTTTATCAGCAGCGATATTGAACACACATCTTGTGAATGCAGGTACGGTTGGCGCGAACTCTAGAACTTCTAATGAGAGCTTCGAATCACAGTGCATATCGAGTACCGAAAACTCCACACTTTGGAGTCCCGGTGACATCTGTTCACTTGTTTCAGTAAGTGTTTCTACATCTTACAGATGTGTGATTGTTCACCAGTTCGGTGGATTGTGCGATACAGGCAGCCGTGTCGAGCTGGTCTGGATTCCATTGCACAACAGTTCAAGCGGGAATCAATCCTGCGACTATCAAAAGGCGGGTAAACAAATTGTTAGAGAGCTTACCTGTACGGAATGCATCGAGACGGTAAAGCGGAATGGTGCTGACAGCACGGATGCAAGTGCCTCAAAATTGGTAGATCTATCACTTCCACAGGACAGGCCATTTATCAATTCAGGCAGAGGAGGTGCGCAAGAATCTTCCAGTTGTCTTTGCAAGTTTTCAGATGGCGTTCTCCTCGAGGATGATCAACGTTTTTTCGTGTACAGGGTTCTGTTGTATTCCGACGGTTTCTCTCAGTATAGGGATTCGAAAGGATCTGCCGGAGGTGTTTATATGTTACCACTTAATTTACTTCCTGAACATCGCACATCCCACAAGGCAGTAAGACTTTTGGGACTCACCCTGCCAGGCGTTAGCACAAGTCAAGTGCTCCGTATGATCGCAGAGGACCTCCAAAACGCGGCAACTAGCGGCATAAAGAGAACTGACGGTGACGGACACCCCACCACAGTGTTCATTCAGGTCGTGGCATACATAGGTGATTTCTTGGAGATCGCTCATGCCTCGGATTTACTTGGGCATAATTCAGACGCTGCTTGTCATCTGTGTGTTTTTGTAAGCAAAAACTCGACCGGCAACATTCGTGTCACGGGTACACAACTGCCCTAAACAGTACAGATTCTTCAAGTTTCCGATCAGGACCAATAACAGTTGCCATACGTGATGAGATGGGCTCTGCAGAAAAAAGGCGTCAACTAAACTACCTCGGGATGGATCCGCGATTATCAAAGAAGGTTACAGACAGCCCGTTGCTCTTTTTCTACGAGAAATTTGGGCTGGCCGGATCAAACGGACAGACGCCAGTCACAAGTTGTGGACATCAGCTGTTTGACTCCACGTTCGACCCATATCGCTCAGTTCTGGTCGCACCAAACCCCATTTGCTTGCTGGAAATGCCATTAATATATTACAACCTGCTTTCTGCTTTTGCCTTCGAAAAATGATATTATTCACATTGATGCAAAATTATGTGATGCACTTCGGAGCAATTCGTTAATCACGCAGAATAAAATATTCGACTTCAAGAGCAAGAAGCTCTACTCCACGTCCATCTCTGGTTCTTTTTGCATTCTCTTGGTCGCTAGCAAGATTTTTCAAGATCGATGTCACTAGCTATCTTTGCAGGTCTCTTTTTCTCAGCGGCCTACTGGAGCGGATTCCAATGCATGCAATATCCTTCGACAGGCCCAGTGAGAGATTTAGATGTCTGTTAGATATGCCAAATATGTCCCTTTTTCAGACGCAGATATGCACCCGATCTGCGTATGATAAGCATTGGATGCATTCTGAATGTCCGGATATCCTCCCACTTGTCGGGGTGATATCTACCCGATACCTGTAAAATGCACTGACATCAAATCGATGCGACAGCGATGCATATTTGATGCCCACGAAGCCGCAGGATAGCGGAGAGATACGGTCATCGCGCTTCGTAGCGCAAAACTTGGGCGAATGTGCAATTTTTGCAGTTTCGAATTGCCCTCGAATGACTCCCACTCACTCCTTCCCATGTTCACACCGCCTACGCCCCCCGCCGCACGCCCGGCATACCAACCCTATCCACCGATCGCCGGCCACCGCCCTTATACCGCCTTTCCCAGCTGCAATATGTTGCGTCTGTCATTTCCCGCCCGGACATACCACCTGTCGTTACCACAATCTTCCCCCTGGGCCTGCCCTCCCCGGCCTCCCTCCATGCCCCCTCATGTGTCCAGCGATAGCCATGATCTGCTGCCCTCCTAAATACTCCCACCTCCGCCCCCGCCATCGAAACTGCCGCGTCGGACCACACGAAAAGCACGCGCTCCTCAGGGCACCCGTCTTGCACCCCTGCACTCTGTCCTCGCCTGCCGACGCGCCCGTGTCCCACCCCTGCGCCCTGCCCGCCCGAGCCCATGCAGCCCTCCGTTGCACCACCCTCGGTCTGCCAGCGCAGATCGCAGCGCGCATGGCGCCGCACGCCGTCGCGCGCGAGACAAACGCAGGCCTCCGCTCGGACGGACTACCGCAATAAGACGATGACAGTTGGGACATCATTGGAACATAGGCATATTGTGCGCATAGTGTAGATATAATCGGGGGGCATGAGGCAGAATTTAGATGGATCCTGTAGCAGTGCTGCCGGCTGGGGGGCTATATTGGCTCGACTTTCCCAATACCGCTTACTGTAGCCTACAGTAGCTAAAACTCGACTTTTCACTAACTCCGCCGATCAGCACCGGCCTACAACTATAGCGTGACGCGCTTTCATCATCTTGAGCCACCACCTGGACGTTTCTATCCAAGTAAACAGGTCGCCTCGAGTGATACAGAATCAGACTGCTATTACACTACTTTTTCCTGGTGATAATTCTACGCCTGTAGACTAAAATAGCCGTTTTGGCATTTTGTCTACAAGTTGCAGAACTACATTTCTGTTTTGAAAACGTTGTGGAAAGTTGTACTGGCAAATGTTTCCGTTGAGGATTTCAGATGAAGCTATCAACGTGGTTCCTTCATGAAAAATCATAATGCATGCATTTGAAAAGTGCAAACCGTATTGAACTATGAGACAATTATTGCCTTACAGAAAAGGGCCTATAGAGAAGGCCAGTTTTGCACAGGAAGTCGTGGATTATTCATAAGTAAGGACTACTGAACCTATATCTATATATAACTAGAACGTAATACTGTTGACCTATTGGTCAGAATGAGTAGGTTAATCCATAGAGAGTACAAATCTTCTGTACATATTTTCAAGAGTTTATAACTAAGAGCAGCACCGACAGATACTCAGTGCTTAGATGGATGGGAAGATAAACGGATTTGTGGTATGATTTCTTGGAAGGTACTGAAGATTCCTGGTTTCCTTTGTAAAGAAAACCAAGAATTCTCTGTACAAAATACTTTTTCAAATTAAGCTTTAGCTTAAATTTAAATATATATTTTCAAGTCATGATATACCGAAATAATTTGAGAAATTGGAAGATAATACAATTACATGTTCTGAAACAGGTCTTGGGGATGATTCTTATGAAATGTGTTAACTGTATTGAAGGATGGTTTACGAATCACTTTGGAGTAAGACATTTCTACTACCATATAGAAAGCAGCAGTATCATGCATATATTTTAGGCGGCGCAGAGCGTTAGTAAAAATAACAGACTGACTTATGCTGTTGATTTTGGATGCAAAGCGGTTCCCAAATTGAACATACATGTCGGTGTAAATCGGAAACAACTGAGTGGTTGTTACCTGCTCCTTCTTGCTTTCCTCTCTCGAACTTCGCAAATTTTATTGAAATCCTGGTTACTTCTTAGAACAGTTATGGATCGCATGAATTGCACCGTCAGCGAATACAAGACACAAACTACGCCAACCACTGTCGGGTGCTGGTAGCTGGCAATAGACTAATTGACTTGTAGAACCTAACCCCAAAAGGGCGGCTACCACTATTACATATACTGTAGTCACAAGGGAAAACCCTCGAGGAGGACGGAGTTATCCTCCACGGCATTGGTGCCGAATAACGGCAATTCCATCACTTAGCCAAGACATCTTCTTAACTGCCTTTCCAGAGGGCCTTCCATCATTCCACGATCATGGACAGCAAAGCTATACCGACGAACCCAGACACAAAAGTACGGTGGAAAGAAGACTTCATTTACTATTATTTCAATCTAAAACTAACTTCAATACAATACATTATGCCCTTTCCCCCAGTCCCCCTTATGTTTAGAATATTGTCGAGCTAGATCAAAAGAGTAAACGCAGTGGCAATGACCAGCCCTGAATCCTTCTCTACTGTACTTCGAGTCCCTGTAACTTGTGGACTGATAACTTTCCCGGTGTTCTTCTACTTGATCGTACCACACGCAGGAATTATCGGTCACTGAGCCCAGAGGAATTCTCGAGGGGGTCGGCGCTAAGTGATCTGATTTTCGAACAGTTACGTAAAGATCTTTATATATGGCACATCCATACGGTGAGTTTTCCGTTCCAGTCCGTGACTGGACCGATTCAGCTCTACCAGAGAACCTCGTAGCAGGTTGAAGTGCCCGAAATTGCTTCCGTTTCCCTCTACTGTTAACCTTATGCGGCGTGGCGTGTGCGATCTTTGCCTGTTCTACCGATGAATCGAGTGGCACTGCGCAATTCTCTCTCTGTCACTTCACTTAGGATCCGCATATGCTTCACCATGGCCGGTACTGTAGTCCAGCAATGCGAGTATCTCCCTCCAACACACGAACACCCTTTTTACGTTATCTATCATGTCGCCCTAGACGTTGTCCCCAATACAGCACCGCTACGGTGCCCCTAATGATACCCATCTATCCGTTGAACTCTATTGAGTCCTTTTTTACTCGTTCTTTACCAATTCGTCCCGGTATAGCAAGAACTTTGTACTTTATCTCCTCGCCATTCTTTAAAAGGATGTCGCAGTCAGTCCATTGGGGAGGACATAGATAGTATTTTATACAAAGTATTTTATACAAAGTATAAATAAATGCCATACTCATAGTGTTTACGCTCCAATTGTAAAATCTTGTATTTCATTAGTAAGCTTAAGCACGAAAGAAAACTGACTGAATTTGATGATCCATTTTCTCAACGGGAGCTTCTAAACTGAAATGAACAGGAATAAGCAGATATGATCTGTACTTCTTCAAAGTTGAAACCATAAACAATTGCTGCAATATATATTATAGTACTTTCCGTTAAGTATTTACCGAGTCTTCAAGAGATATATTCAATATCTGTATATATATATACATATATAGTTTTATACTGCGACCTTCCACCTAACTTTGGAGCAATCACGGTAGATGATTCACACATCAAACCGATGTTTCTGGATTTAAATCCCTTTTGTATGACTAAAACGGCTCCTAAGCTTATATAAAGGACTCTAATCGCTGCTGGTAGAACACCAAACTAGCCCAATACGAGTTTTACAATTCTTCGTTTCCTAAAATGGACACAATCCTATTGGTTGTATATGGTATTACCAAACGAGTCTCTCATTGCAGATCAACTATTTCATCAACTCATATAACGAAATGGAGCTCTTATTTGAATATAAGTCAGATCTTCGCCAAACATTGCCTTGTTACAAAACTATACGTTATAATGGTAGTGATTTTGTTTTTCTTTATACGCCGCGTGGTCCTCATCGAGAATGTAGTACAGTGACCCTACCCTGTATGTACGCTTGGTCACCGCCGTCGTGGGTCCGCGCTCCCCGCTTTTGACACGTGTGTCACACGTGTGCTCATCCAAAGTGTACGCGTACAATTTGGATGATACCACGCGTGTACTGTGCGCGCACACTTGGGAAGGTACCCCACGTGTACCACACGTGCCCACACCTGTATGACAATCGTATGACACGTATATGATACGTGTACAACACGTGTACGACACGTATACATACGTGGTCCCCACAAGTTTCTACGCTAATTAGCATCTATTGGCGTGTGGCAATTCCAATGTCGATAATTAATTATTAATTACCATTTAGTAACCGACGCCGACGACAGCGCCCGGCCTATATAGGTCGGGTGTCGGAAGGTGCTACAGTAAAGAGGCATCAGGTGCTACAGTAAAGAGGCATCAGGTGATCAGACCCCACCTCTGGTAGGATCCTTTACGGCTCCTATCTAGTTGTCTAAGTCTGTAACCTGCACCCTTCGTTGTCATCCTTTTTCTTGTTTCTCCTTTACTTATCCCCCTATTTTCTACATTTCTACACTATCTTCCTTCTTCGTTCTTCTTTCTCCTTCTTGTTGTTTATTCCTTCTGGCGCACTCCCTCTCGAGTGCACCCCTACGCGCACACTACGATCTACCCTTGGTACCGCGTCGACTCCCCTGAGCCATCCGGACAGAGGGACCCGAACACTCTGGTGATGACTGTGCCTTGCATCACGCTTTCTACACCGAGATGTACGCCGTCGTTGGCGGTGTGGAGGTGCACTACGCTACAGAGAGATATAGTTATCTTCGTGACTGAAGTTTATAATACATGCCAATGAAACCCATATCCGTCTGATATGGGAAGTTCCGTATTCCACCGGAATTAATTTTCGATATAGCGCATCTGTAAACTCGGGAACTGAACTTGTGGGAAGTTAGCCTCTTTTCGGAACAATCACAGGCTCAATTCCTAGGGCTTTGCTTTTATTCTGGCATAGTGCTATGAAAGAGTCTTAACGCTATGCTGACTTCATTTCCTGGGACACATTGCACCAATATGTCACTTGATTGAATCAGAGGGAATCGTGGTTCTGAAACCTCTATTTTGAAATCAAGAGCACGTTCCAATGTAAGAAACGTTTGTAGTACAACAGACTACTACGAAGCTTGACACCGTATGCCCTTTATCATGCGTACAGGTCATAGTTCGGAGCACGAGACCCGCAACAACTCTTTCACTACTAAGAGGTAAAGCTGAAGACACAAAGCATTGGTAGCCGACAAACAGCGAAATGATAAACGGAAAACAGGAGAGGAGAGCAGCTTAGAAGAGAGATGAAAGGACCGAAAGTGAATGTTGCAAATAAGTAAGGGTGGGATATGGTTGCCCAGCTCAATCAAAATAGAAAAGTTGTCATAGTAATTTAGTGGCAGTATTCCCTTCGCTTCCTCAATGTTCCATCATTGGGTTCTCGTCAGTCTTATTTTCGGAAGTTCTGCAGCGTATTGCATACAATACTGATTAGACACGCGTACATGCATGAAGCCTGCTTTCCTCATTTACAGACAGAAAAAGTATCATCCACGTGCGTGTAGTCGCGGTTTCCGGGGCTCGTGCAAATGCAGCAAGGCCCAAATTTTTTGGATATGCGGAAGTGCACTATATGTATAATGCCTATCCAAAACCCTAGTAACCGTGAGAACTTCATGATGTCATCAAGAAGAAAAATGACCATGATTGCTTTTGATCCATATTGAAAGACGTAAGAGAGCATTTTCAGAAAATACTGTCGGTTACTAAAGGCTAAGAAAACTTTAACAAGAACATAAAGTTGTTATATTGTAACCTGATACTCGAACATCGCATTGTACGGAGTCTAAGGTTTCTGGAGACTATTCATCAGGCCTTCACCATTTCAAGAGCTAACAGAAATGTGTGAGAGCGAAGATGTAGTCAACTTTCAGTAAAAATGCTGACCGAAGCCAATCTTGACTTCTCTGAGAAGATAACGCAGCAATGTGTAAGTATTTCAATATAGCTTAAATCCGCAAAAGATGTAATTTATCTCATGACCTAAGCACGCAACTTGCAGAGACTAGTAGAGTTCGAGGCTTGGAAAATATGTTTCGCTGGCAACGAATAAATTCTGTACCCGTTAATCTTCTTCGAAATCCACTGACGATATGTAATTCGCGAAATGACTCCTGTTGCCCTGAATATCTCCTGGTAGCGATTTATCGGACGCCGTCGTGCACACAAAGCCAAGTTGGTCATATGGGCATTTTTGTTATGATGTTACGTGTACATGTGAAAGCCGCTCAAAGTCTCCCAGATTTATTTTGAATTAAGAAAAGGTTGCCGTCCCTTTTAAATTTCTTCGTGATCAGCACTAATCAGAATACATAAGTAAGTACGACGTGCCACTACTTGTCCCAAATGAATTTCATTCGAGAATAATACGGCTAAAAAATTTCTTTAATAATACCCATATCCCGCTAGTAGATTCGGTAATCGAGCAGAATCTCTTTTGGCTGCTTCTCTCATTACGTTAGAATATAATATCAAGTTGTTCAAACTATGTCTTGTTCACTTCTGAAAGATCAACTTGCACAGTCGAAACATGATGAACAGGTTTTGATACTACTTCTCGAACTGAATCCTCTAAACGCGTTCATGCTGTTACCCTCACTCCCACCAGATCATATTGTAGAAAAAGTAAATTCAGATTCTTTCTATACGCATGATAATGGAGAAATTATTTTTCTTTTAGTATCAATAGCACTGAGTATAGATTGGATGCATTTGAGAGTCAACTATAATTTAAGGGCTATAGAACCGAATCAAAAGGCTCACTTTCTTACTCTCTACTGTGTGCGTGATCGCGTGCCACAGTTATTTTCTGAGTCATCTTTGCAGCACGTGGCAGTAACGTCGTTCAACTCCAACGACTGATGTCACTCTCGTCGGCAGCGTCGCAAAAAGATCCCAGATGGTTGTATCGAAACTTCCTGAACCCGTTTCTTGGATATATTGTGAATTGTTTATATGTAGTGTATTGAACTGACCACTGAAAGCAAATGACTGGTGGTCTACGAATAATGTTTCCTTGAACACTATGACCGGCGTAGTTCGTAATTTGTCTCATCAAGCATGTGTACAACGCAATCCTCCAGGTAAATGTACTGTATAGTTACACGAGGTTTCGAGGAGATTTAACCGCAATATCTTTTTATAGCTTGTTTGGTATTTCTAGACACCAAGACCCTTCCATCAACGGAATTATGCAGACTCATTGATGTTTTTCATGCCAAAAGCAAATTGCTTTCAAACGGATGATTCGTTGTATGGCGATAAGTGTAAGCTTGACTGCTTTCAAACTGTTGGGTTTCTACCGCAGATCGTGAAAACTGCCGAATGCATGTTGCGGAAATTTTAATGTATTTGAAGTTTTAAAATGGTGAAGTGCTGTATGAGCGTTCGGAACGCCGACTAAATAAGAGGGTCACACGAGTAAAGAATTTCTAGAATATTTTTGGCCACAGCGAAAGTATATTCAAATTTCCGCACGTCTAGTACCATCTCTCCCATTTTGTGTCTAAATTATCAACGTAAGGAAAGAATATCATGTAGAAGTAAAGGCTTCTTGGTTATCATCATTTCAACGCGGAATGCCCTCCACGTTTCAGTAAAAGTAGTTCTCCTACATTTTTGCGCTAGGTTTTATAATTTAGCTCCCTCGACGTAAAAAATATATTGCGCTTTCTGGTGCAAGGATAAAATAGCATCTCCAAGCCCCTGCAAAATAATTGCAAGTGTCTAACAGCTGGCTTTTTTCGTCGTGAAGTTCCCATTCTCCTTAGTTTAATGATTTTCACGAGAGAACAATAAAAATACGCCCTAACTAGTGTCTAGGCGACCGGAAATTTGACCTCATATGAGGCCAGCTTTGTTTTGCAAAAATATATACATTAAATCGAAACTTTAAAAATGTCAGTTTAGACACCATTTCTTTTAACGTATACGCCGTGGGCAATAACATCTTGCAAAAATTTGGGATGGCGGTTGTCAATGCACAGAGAGACTAAGAATCTAATGAAGTTTCAACGATCAGCTGACTTTTTAAAAAGGCGTTTTGGTTTCGAAGATATCAACATAAAACGTTTTGAGGTTGGTCAAAAAGGCTCCTTTTTGGGCATTTTAAAATGACTTGAAAAGACGTGCAGATCTCACCAAACTCCACCCTTCTGCAACGCAGAAGTTAACTGAGGTGGCGAGAGTATCTTTTTCCATCTTGTTGAGCTAGCACAAGTCGAGAAAAAATAAGTTGAAAGTGACCTCATATGAGGTCACTTGTCGTCTAGACACTAGCGCTGTATAGTTTCAGTCCTTCATAGACTGAGCGTAGGGAAATGATCCACGAAGCTAATTCCACAAAGACTAACCCACCCTAGCGAGAGGAGGATAAGTTCATGAATTTACAGGATTTCCTGACATGAAAGAAAGGGCACGCGTTCCTTTTCGTTAGTGCCAAGAGCTCTGACAAATCTCCCAAAAAAAGTATCCGTCTTGTCCATCCTTGGAATGCTTATATCGAGCAAAATTATGGTCATTGGGATGTGTTGATATGCCTTTCCGTAGAAATCGCTTGTACGTACCATCCGAACAGAAAGTACTGTACTTATACACCCCCGCAGGCATTCAGCAAAATCGTTGTTCAAATAGGCACACACAGCAGACCCACCTACCCCCCTCCTCTTCAAATGAAAAATAATCTACGTGTAGTGACATATCACTGGAATTCATTTCATGCAGACATAAGGATTGATGCACTTTGTTTAGGATGCATCTTTGTATAGAATTTTTTCATATGGGAAGTCCAAACGTGAGGTGTCCGCCACCAAAAGTGATTTCGTCGCGGTACTTTTGCAGCTTGTAAAGTGACCGTGTTCATGTCAACAAGGACAACGAAGCTATCAAGATGGCGCTTCCTCCACTGAATCTGTTCTCCTTTTTGAAGAGTCCAGTCATATGTAGAAGAGATGCTGCTAAATGGCATACTTTTGATCATGTTTTCTACCGGACAATGATACGTCACAACATGAAGCTCTACTCCACGCTATCATCAATTTGTTTCATCTTTGAATTGGCTAGCAGCAAAAGTAAAGATCTTGTGATATTGTTCCAGAGTTTAAATTACTCTTGTATGAGTAGAGAGTCTTCGTGGAGTTGGCCTGCATCCTGCTGACCGCCCGGATTATCAGATGAATCTTTCGTGAAAGGCTATTATGACGAGTCTTGACATCTAGCGGGAGTGAATAGCGGATGAGGACTGCAACCGCTGACTTTTTTTTGAATGCCCATTGTTAAATGTAATCTGCAAAGAGCAGAAGTTCCGATGGACGCTAACAACAATCCTTTATGGACGTTGAGGATAACCAAGCTTCCAGTCCGTCTAGGGCGTTTGTTGGTCCGAGTGGACTTTATCGTCTGTGAAACGTTAGCTGCGCCGGTCATTCTAGGCGCCACTTCGAAACTTGAAGACAGTGCGGCGGGAAGAATAAGGAGAGAGGAGCTCTTATGGCAAAATTACATAAAACTGACAAATTTTATTGTTTCATACAGCTAACGGATTGCTTTTATTGGTTGCAATCATATTTTTTGTTTCGTATACCGTTTACAGTTGTTGACACTGCCGCAAATGCGCCGCCATCATGGCCGCCAAACTTACACGGATGACTGTAGAGTGTAGCCTATTGTATGCTGGCCGCCGCAAGCCCCATCAGGAGGTAATAGAGTTTGGTATGTTCGGGGTGGACGAAGTAGAGTGTTGACATGGTTTGCCCTTCTATCTTCAAAAGGCAATGTACTATAGTGTTGTGTTTGGTTCTGCGATGCTCACGAGTTCTGGAAAAGAGAATACATTTAGATATGGTGGTGGAACGAGACAGCGCTATCATCACTCCCTTTGCTACCGTTGAGATGGTTGGCCACAACAGTGAAGCCTAGTTGTCACTATCTACACTCGTAGTTCCTCAATCAAGTCTCCTCCACACATTCTTCCTGGCGAACGGTTTATATTGCCTACAACATAATGGACGGTAATGAATGCATTTGCGGCTTGAGTGCGTACAATTCCAATGAGAGATAGGCATGGACGATGCTTGAAGGCCGTCAAAAAGATGTTTTAATTCACACCAAGAAGCCTCAATAATGACAGCGAAAAGGGTTGCATAGTTTTTGTACGAGTGATTTGTTATCAGCTATTCTTTCTAAAGTGTAAGGGCCTTGTCTGTCAGCTGCATTGTTGCGATCTGGCACCGATGAAAACTCAAAGCTCCTCATAAAGCCACGCTCGTTTCCATCACTCAGTTTTCTCCTCAGTTTTCTCCGCTATCCCCCTACTCACACATCAAGATGGTCTCAGATGAGGCTAATCAATTCAATGTTAAAGAATTGGGCAATGAAAAAGAAGAGTGAGTAGCCTCATACAAATGCCCATGGGGCTCAGGCATTTATAATCTAGGTACTATTTTTACTTATGAGACGGACGAGTTTTAAAGATGAACATAAACTCTTTTTTGAAAATCCGAAAAACACTGCGAGGTTTGTCGATCTAGTGGTAAAGTTCGATGCTCGAGCGAATCTCTACATAAAGCAAACTGTGTATGTGAACTTGTGCTAATTTAGTACAACTTCACAAGTGCAGTGGAATGTACATGTGGCCATATGCATCTTGAAGGTTACGGAGACATCGTGAACAAATTGCGATAGAATGGGCTTCCCAAGGTAGAAATAGGCATAGAAGTACGTGTAGAGGTGCAATACTCCCTTTTTGCGAAAGACGGTCTATTCACTGGTGTCTACACGACAAGCGATTTGCTTCATATGAGGTCATTTCGAATCACTGACCAAGTTAAGAAAAATCTTATCGGATGTTGAGCATCAAGATGCAGATGATACGCATCATTTTCTTCTTGAAGGTTTGTAAATGTTTTGAAAAATCTTCAGCTGATCACCAACCAAATGCTCGATCCAGGTAACTACTGTACGACAGATCCCAAACACCATCTGCTTCCCCGTCCAATCACGGTCCTCTACTTTTGCAATCTATTATGCTCTCCTCAGGACCTCTCTTTTGTGTATTAGGGATCTCATCCAATCCAACCCGGCAACGTCAAATCGGTTGTCGTCGCCTAATACATTGCCAGCCGGTCGCCCCTAAGCCTTTCTCTCTCACAATCGTCTCTGCTATCCATCCCGCCGGCATCTTAATATGTAGCTGTTCGCACACTCTGGAAAACAATCTGCAGCAGCAACACGCCCATGTTCGTCTCCAAGCCTACTGCCGGCCCCCCCTCCTAAACCACTCCCAAACCTTCTCATCCGCCCCATCTTTCACCGATGCTCCACATTCCCTTCCTTACACATCTACCTGCTCGAACGATTTGGCTTCACGCTTTTCTAATTACCGTCTGCTGTACCCGGTCTACTGCTTCTTGTCACATTCTCGCTACTGGAATTGCGGTAACTGGACCAACCAGGAGGATCCTCCCTGTTCAATACTCTGTTCACAGTTGTCAAGGGGAAAATCGCAGCGCAAAACATATTGAGTTGGAATGAACGTTACTGGGAACCGTGCCAGCGAAGAAGGATGCGATTCAGTTTACTGTACTCAACTGCCCCCCTTCCAATGTGCATTCATTTGAATGCGATTCGACAGCCACATCGAAACCAGCTGGAGATAAACATGATTCAGAACAACCATTTGGTTGACACGCGGCACACAGTCTTCAAATTTCATCATGTGATACCCACTTGGTGTATGCCCTGGAGTGGTAGTCTCATGCGACTTGATCGCTTCGCTCCTCATTTTCTGTGCCATCTTCTCTTGTTCCTGTTATCTTATCTTGGCTTTCACCTTCCCTTTTCGCCCCCACGCCCACTAACACAGGCCTATGCATTGACTCTGTCCTATCCTCCATCCCCTTTGCAACTACATCTTCTAGAACCGCCACCACTTCTCTTACGTCTTTCCACGGACTCTCGCTCACGGCCTGCAGCACTGTGCCCCTTTCTTCCTCTGGCATGGAAGCAAGCCCGTCGGAGAGCGAACGCCTAACCGCACAAACGTTACTTAAGTCGACATGCGCGCAAGTAATAACTGCCTCTTTCGCCGCTGCCACGCCTTCCATGATCACGTCCTCTGTGTGCAGTTCGAACGCCACCTCGGCTGCCGCGAGCGCCACTTCCCCAAGAGCATGGCCTACCAGTGGTACCAGTGAAATCATGCATCGCGCCAGACTGCCGAGACGCATGCGTTTGTCTCGCGCTCGAATGTTCTCGTGAAGGCTTGTTAGGCTTTCAGCAAGGCAGCACGCGAGATGCTGAGTCTCTTGCTGGGCAGAATCAAGCGCAGATATGGCGGGCTGTAGACCAGTCAGGCATGTACGTAAGTTGTCCTCGAGTCTATCCACCCGTCTATCTAGATACAATGTTCGTCTTTCAACGATGTTTACGCGCCTGGCTACAGCATCCACGTTGTGTTGGATGCGAGCAAAGTCCGTACAGAAGTCGTGGCGGATGAGATTCGCAACGGTGAGTGGGGCTACGCTCTCAATGATACCGATTTCGTGGGCGTGCTTGAAGATGGTGTGTAGGAGAGATATGTCTCCGTGCAAGAGGCGGGAAGCGGGGTAGTAGAGGTTGTAGAAGAAGTAGTCTTCCGTGCCGCCGAAGGTTCTGAGGTCGCCGCATGTGAGGACGTCGATGCGGATTGCGAAGAGGACTAGGTTGTGGCCGGCGAAGAGATCAGGGACGGATTGCACGTGCCTGCTAACGATACTGGTGAGCAAGAGGTCTTTGTCAAGGAGGTGCGGGTTGTCGAAAACCGCCCGGCAGACCTTTTGTAATGGGGAGGGGAGGGGTGGCACTTTCCACACACGCACGGTCCTATCGGTTCCAGCTGTGACAAGGGTGGAGCAATCGGCGGATATGGCGCACGATCTGTCGCGTATTGTCTTGAAGGGCGCACCATGACCCCGGAGAGTAGCGATGCGAACGCGCCGGTTGGTATCCCAGATGCCGAAGCAGTTATCCGTGACGGACACGACCAGAGTGCCGCCGTCTGGAGTTGCGGATATTGCAACCCCGCAGCCGCTGTACGCGTAATTGGGAAGGGAAATGACAGAGTTACGGTCCAAGTCTTTAATGCGGAGCGATTCATGATCGGCCACAAACACTCTTCTGGCATTTTCTTGGGTGCATATTCCCGGATACGCCTTCAGTTGCATTAATTCGATGATGGTGTTTCTGGTAGTGTCCCACATTTTTAGATGGATCATAACTGATAAACTGTCATCAGTATTTGTTTCGGTGAAGAGGACGACGTGTCTGGTGGACGGTCTTATAAGCCTAAAGAAATTTCTCCCAGTCTCGCAACGGCCAAAGTCCTGGTTATCTCGTACATGTGTGAGAAAAAGCTGGCATGACGTTTGCGCTTTGAAAGCAGAGAAAAGAAACATGCCGTCGGAAGTCAAAACACATGCGATGGCGCTGTTCCCTTTGCAAAACTTGGACATTAACTTTTGCCTGAAATCAGGCGGCTTCCAAACGCTGACCCCATCCTCAAACGTGGACGTGGCGATGCTGGTTGACGAAACAGACACATCCATTCTGCTGGCGGAGTTGATTGGAAGGTCAAACGTGGTCGACTCGAGGGGCTGGATATTCACAGCCCTCACCTTTCGGTCCCTGCTCGACGATACGACAACGTTTCCATCCGGTGAGATGCCACACTCGTCAATGGCATGACAATGCTTGTACGCGACGGTGTGCTCCGAAATTACAAAATCGTCATCCACGCCTATGCGAATTGTCATTTTGCGCCCAAGCCAAGATGAGTTGAGTCATGAGACGGCAACTTAGAGAGATAAGCAAGTCGAGGAGCGCAAGCGGTTTGTCTGGTAGATATAACTTGACTTCATCGGACTGGGTCGACAAGGATTGAGGCACATTTGGAGCAGTTTCTGTAATAAAAAGAATTTCGTAAGCTTTGCCATGTGAAGAGGCTTTTCATCGGCGTTATGAGTCAGAGGTTCCACTAAGCTTAGAGTACGGATGGCGTTCGAAGGTGGGGTCTCGGTAAGTTTCAGGATACGGAAACAGGAACTGATTTTTAAAGCCATCAGCACAGTAGAGCGGCAGCAATCATTGAGGTGCGCCCATTGGCCCTTGCGGAAATAGCTTGGGGTCGGAGAATAGTACAGTGCTACACCCGTACACCGTTCTAGAAACAGCAACTTACGAACCGCAAGATTGTAACCGAGGCAGTGGCTCACAGCTGATACTTATTATACAACTTGTTTTTGGACAACCCTCGTATAGAATAGAACAACCTGTACAGTAGGGTAACTACGTACAGTACCTCAAGTATTGCAGTTGCGTGAAAGCACTTTGAGTTTGGGGAATATCAGTAGAAAAGTAAACTAAGTGTGCAAATAATACAGCAACGCAGATTATAGCATAGGTTGTGCATCATATCTTCAATTGCGAGTCCACTTTCAAAAACGGGAAAGCCCGCCTTTTTGTGTGATATGCCTCGCAGTTTCAGTCTACTCAAACTAAACAATATAAAATGGAACAACTGCGCAGTTGATATAGAAAAACCACTTCTTGCAGCTGCTCCTCATTTCTCCCACTCCTTTTACAATTTCAAAAATGAATTCCTCCCGCGCTGTTCAGGCTCTTTCGGACATCACCAACCGACACGTCAATGAATCGTCGATCACATTGACGACGACGTGGTCGCCAGCGATGATGAGAACGACTCCAATTGTCCGATTTATGACACGTTTTACAATGACGGAGGTTCTCAATCTATTTAGGCAATGTGTAATTTTGATTCCTCTCAATTCTTCGAACTATGGGTTATGATTGAAGACTACGTGTCAAAGAATTGGAGTGTTGGTAGAGGTAAAAGAACACAGTACAAGGCCCAGGATGTTCTCTTTATGACACTTACTGTACTCAAGCATGGTCAGCAATGGACCTTTACAGCTCGTCTATTTTCTGTTAAATGTTCTACTTTCGAACGTTTAATAACTGGATTTCTACGTATGATATCAGAATGCATGTATGATATATGTGTGGCACGCGTCGAAGAAAAATGGACAATGGCCAAGTGTCGTCTGGAGGACCGGGTGTTTTCGAATTTTGAATACGGGAGATATGCTGTCGACGTCACTTTTCAGCAGAGCAATCGTCCAAGTGGAAATATATCAGAAGGGAGGCGATACTTCTCCGGTAAGCATAAGCTGTATGGGTACAAAGTGGAAGTTTCGGTACTGCCTACTGGTCTTGCTATTGGGTGCACGGAGCACTATCCGGGCTCCGTGTCGGATCTGGAGATATTTCGTCGTAATCGACCCTTTCATGAGGAGGCATCTAAAAAGGGGGTACGTGATTTGCGGTTTACGGATGAGGGACGATTGAGCGAATTTATGGATGACTACTGGGCCATACTGGCGGACAAGGGATATCAAGGTGCAGCCGAAGATCTACGTGTGGTACATCCGGTGCGAACCCCAGCACGTTCAACGCTGTCATTGGACGACGTGGACTACAATCGCCAAGTATCTTCTGATCGTGTCATAGTAGAAAACTACTTTGGGATAATGTGCAGTTTATGGACTGTACTTTCTCAGAAGTGGCACTGGGGAGAGGGATTGTACGAGCACGTGTTCAAAGCGTGCCTGGCGTTGACCAATCTGAGTGTCAGGGCCCGCCCTCTCCGCTTCGAGGACGGGCAGCACAGCACTGGTGTACGTAATCGCCTACGGCCCATATCAACTAGTCAGATGCGAAAGAGGCGCCGTTTACACGTTGAAAACATAGAAAATCGCAGCGTTCGCATGTGTAGTGGCACGCGTCGTGCACTGTTTGATGACTGTGACACGGAGTAGGGAGGTGTTACGTGCGCATCTCCTTCCATTTACGTGGTTTGTTTTAGAGTACTGCACGGGTAATGCATTGTGTTCTCTTCGATTTTAATCAGTAAATGCGGTGAAGGTGCTGTACTGCGCATTTCCTAGTGAATTGCGATTTTACTGTGTAGATATGAATTTGGTGCGCGCGAACTGGTTTTCTACTGTACGTGCGCATCTACTGACAGATACTATTATTTTTATTTGTTTTTGCGCATTTCATCATCACTCGCGGTTTGGCTCTAGTACACGTACATGTCCCCCTTGTTTTTGAACAGAGCAACCACCACTGGAACAAAAACTTCATTGCAAATTTTATTCTGACTCAGCTTCTGCCGGTAAATGACTCAACTTTTGAGTGCAACTCGTTCATAGACAATGTCTTTAAAATGCAAATGGCGCCATTTGACATGCAGAATCTGACTCGGCGCCCTTTTTGCCATCGGATAGCCAATATCGGTGCAACCTTGGTGCAAACTGGGGCATCAGTAAATATGAACGATGTTTGGCTAAAGCGTTGCGTCTGGTTCGAGCTGTATTACAGAAACACAGAGCGAGCTGTATTCAGGCTGAATAGAACGGTTCTTCGGGTGCGTCATTGAGAGCTAGTGACGTCCACTACCCTGCGGCTTCCTTTTACAATAATACTGTAGACGTTCTACGTAAATACAGCAGTCTCACTACAACACAAGAAACAAACACATCTCACGACTTCGTCACATCGACAGTTGCGTGGCCGATCATGTAGACGGACGGTTAGTGATTATGAACATTTGAACTAAGCGGACATCTACTACAATTTCATCACTGCGATGATCACATGCGACCAATACCAGTCATGTCTATGTTTCCATAAATTCATTCGACTAAAGATGGTATTCTCCATAATCAGAGCTCATTCCCCTTCTCCTCACACCACAGCCACGACACTATGCCTAAAGGCCACGCGCGAGAGAAGGAAAGAGCACTATTTAACCGGGGCCACCACTGCCTTTGATAATGGCGCAACTAGGCGCAATGATGCCCGGCTTGTCGAACTCCCTTTGGCGACTTTTCAGTACAGAATCACACACACATCTTTGGTAACAGTTCGTAAATGGAAGAAATGCTAGAAAAGAAACCCTTAGGGTACAAGGAGAGTTTGGCAGTACAGCCTTTTGTGCTAAAACGCGAATATGTTGGCACATCGGCTCGGTTGAATCTAATAACTGATGCCGCGATGCAATTGGCCAGGTGTAAGGACGCTATTGGAAAAGTTAGGCGAGCAGAAAAGCAGGATAAGGAGGCCATTGTAGCTCAACGTGCAGCTGAGGCTCTGTTGCAGACTAGAGCACAATGTTTAGGGCTACAGGAGAAAGCGCTTGCTTTCCGTGTGCACCATTATAAGGATGCCAACATTTATCGAAGGGCTCTGTTGGTTCGTTTCCAGATAGTAAAGAAGGGAACTCCCGCTTGACGTGCTGATATCTTCAAGAAGACATTACAGGAGGATGCGCCGTTCCAGAATAGCGATTTGGAATTACAATCGCAATGTCAAAATGCATCACCCAGTGAAATGTCCGTGCAACTAAAGGGTGTTTTGTTGTCGTTGCAACTTCTCTAAACCCCGGGCCGAAAGACGCTTTTCATGGCGATGTATGAGCCTTTTGGCTCCCGTAATCAGAAAAGAAGCCACGTGGATACTGTCGCTTTTCTAAACAGTCACAAATTTTCTCCAATCCCCCTTGCTTCTTTTTACATTTATTTTTTCTAATCTTATTCAACTTGGGGGGTACCCCACTAGTATTTAGTCTAGACTGTCGTTGGAATCCGTGGATTGCGCGCGCACACGACCCACCAGTACAATATAGCGGGTGGGATCGTGGGCGCCTTGGGGCTTTGGAGAAAGGGTGCGTGTGTGGTAATCGTGGAAAGATAAAGTGTAAAAGGGTAGCGAGGAGGGAGAGCCAAAGTTGGAGTCAACCAAAAGGGTAGATTTTCTCTGACTGAAGAGTTGGTTTCTACATTCGACCTATATGGTGTGGCTGATGTTCCACTGCCGGCGAGTACCGTAGGCGTGCACAGTTCGATCTAAACCCCCAAAATAAATTGGGGGAATTGTGTACACCCCAAAAGTACTATAAATTAGGAATGCATTAGGAATGCCATCCAGTATCTGCCACCCGCCGGCGATGTGCTTATAAATTGACACTCCCTCCCCTCGGGCAATCCGTCGCACCCCTGCTTGTCTCTCCGGTCAATGCACTGTATAACTTGACTTCCTGAAAAGCCCAGGCGAAGCTTGAACTCCTGTGGACCTGTAGTGCAATACGCACCTGAAAAGGGGGTGAAAAGAAGTGAACAAGGAAAAAAATTGGATACTGTAGTCCGGGTTTGGGGGACACACGTGTGCGACGAAGCGCACGATTATTTTAATTATTAAATTTATTTACTAATTAGATCTAGAATCTAGAGCCGGGAGCTACTGTGCTCGCCCCGGCGGGGCTCTATATAACTTAGCCCTTTGGCCGACCAAGTCAATAAAGACAACCCGAGTTGCCGGAGTTAGATCTCGCCTTCGTCGAAGACCGCTTCCGTTCACGCGACGCGCTTCCCTTCTACGCTGCTAACGACATCCTCTATTGCTCGGGGTCCCATTCC
This sequence comes from Chondrus crispus, assembly GCF_000350225.1. Taxonomy (NCBI): domain Eukaryota; phylum Rhodophyta; class Florideophyceae; order Gigartinales; family Gigartinaceae; genus Chondrus; species Chondrus crispus. Next base: position 13,824 of record NW_005179388.1, on the reverse strand, counting down.
TTTTCCTTATCCTTTTACCTTTTCTATCTCTAATTCCTATCCTTTTCTATCTCTACATCTATTTTTCCCTTAATTGTGTTGGTTCCATTGGAGTCGGTTGCGACCGATCCGGTGTAGGTGTTTTAGCCATCGGGCAACACGTTGTGTAGCGCTGCTACTGTTTCAAGTTCCGTAGGAAGGCTGTTGTAACGACGCCTCCGTCGAAGGTCTTACTGTATAAGACAGAGTTGGTACCGCCTACCGCGATCGCGATCGCGCTGGTGAGGGTGTTTTTAGCCCTTGGGCAACACGTCGGTAGTAGCGTTGCTACACGGTTACGATCCCGTCGGGTAGTGCTGAACAAGCCCCCGTCGAAGACCTTGAATTATACCCAAGGTGCTGAAGACGCTCGTCGAGCATTGGCCTTACAACCCAGCGAACCGCGGTTCCATTCTCGTAGACAAGCCCAACCCGCACTCGTCGAGCACTCAAGTCTTCACAAGTCTCTACCACCATTATCCTCCCGGGTCGGGTATCTTTCCTTAACCCCCCCGTCGGAGTCGAGCTACCGTGGGCCGCAAGCCCACACAAGGGGAAAGGGAGTCTCGAACGCTTCGTAGCGCGTGCCATCAGCAGTGGTGGTTGCTGTTGCTGTTTTTCTTCTTTTTGTTTGACCGTCGGACTGTGTTCGCAGCCTGCCAGGCACATTGCACTACAGGACCAGTGCAGTGGATACCTGCCGCACGGTAGCAAGAAATGTGAATGGCCTGCTCAGTCTTCGTGAGTAGCTGCGCATCCTGCATGAGCGTGGCACGGGCGCCGAAATGCGTCGAATCCCAAAAACGGAAATGGCCTCGTACGATTCCAATCGCTTTTCGTACATTTCCAATGCTTCCAAGGGGGTGTTTGTCGTTCTTCTGCTCTAGCTTACGGCAGTTGACCACACACTCGTCGTGGGTGCAAACCGGAAGCTTATTATCGATAGTGCGGAGGGATATCCCATACGTTTAAGTGAGGAATTTATCTGTAGATGCGGTGGCGACGAGGCTGATAGGCTTCCTATCGAGGAAGCTCGCATAGTAGTGAGTCAAGCGCCTTTAAGCCGGAAGCGAACCAGCCATCCCGAGTAAAATCTTTCTTCACGTCCTTTTATCTTCTAATGATCCATTGCTCCGATTCGACTTCGAGGCGACTCTTTGCAAGAACTCGTTACCATGAGCGCTGTTGCATCGACTAGGTCAAGATATCTGCAACGTTTTGGGAACTGCAGTCAAAGCCAATATCCGAAATAACTTTTGTCTTGAAGCCCTCGCGAGCGGCGGCGATGTCCAGCATCATCCTCTTCTCCGATGTGCGCGAACCCGTTGAGATCACATCGAAAAGGCTCTTGCTATCTATGAGGAGCTGTACCGCCAACTTTTTCCTGAGCATCAGGCCAACTTCGTCAGTGAGAGTACCTGCAACATCGAAAAGATCGCTGAATGCGATAAATTCGCCTGCGATAGCAGAGCGAGTAACGCGCCTAGACTTACAGGATTAAAGTTAATCGGAATAACTGAACCACTGGCACTTCCCAAGAAGCATGTACTGTATGTCCGTGTTGTGAGGAAAAGTCAGCGTTGTTCGCGAATGACGCATCAAAATATCCGATGATGCGGAGTGATTTCTTGTCCAACTTCGGAACTCGGAGCGGCAGGCGATTGTCAACCACAAACTTAACAGCCTTGTTCAACTTACAAATAACGTCCTTTTGATGTGTCGAACCGTTCCTTCGTCACTTGTGCTAGTTGCGATATTTGGAAGAGTCAGTCATGGCGAGTGTTAGCCAGCCAGGCTAACCTCATCCTCATGGATCGGAAGTGCGAGAATGATGCGTGGAGGGTAGGCGTTCGAGTTTCCTAAGGTACTCATGTTGGTCTTGGATGACTTCTCCCTCTCAATTGTGAGACAAAGAGAATCCGTTAAAGGTGCAAGGGAGGGTCTGGTCTTCAGCCATGTCGAATGTCCTGTTTTTCATTATCAAAACTTACTGAAAATGACCATCTCCGGCCCGAATGAGGTCATCAATATAGCCTCCAGACAGTCCTCTCGAAAAAGCATCGGTCATCAGCGTATTCAAAGCAGTTTCTGAACGGATTGGATGCATTCCTAAGTCATTTCGGTGGTGGTTCTCGAGCGTTTCATGCCAAACATCGCCAGACTCGCAGAAACTATAAAACGGCTTGAGCAGCTGTAAACACTGCTTAGGGTTCAATCCGAACTCAGGCACCGGCATGGCGATGAAAATATCCCTCCCCAAAGGCACTGCAGACTGTAGGTGGGCATTTCTAACGACCGACGTCCAAAGTTTGAAGCCAAATATAGCTGTGAGAGCCAGAAGAAGTCTTACGGACTGAGACTGAAGTGCCGATGCCCAATGAACCATGCGATGATTGAACTTGTCTTAGTGACCACCGATCACGTATCGCGCCCTGAATTTGATCCTTCCATCTTCTGTGTATTTTACCGCCAAAACGAACTGACCAGGTAGGAAATTGCCATCTGATGGTACGTCCTCCTTGAGAGTAATCTTAAACGGGCCTCCGTCCAGAAGGCTCTTGATTTCGGCTCGCATGGCTGCCAACATCCCTGGAGAGGAAGATCGGTGATCATTGCGGCTGATGATCTCGGTCAAGTTTATCTTACGGTCTCGAGCGGAAGCACTGCCAAACTTTTTCAGGCTCTGTTCGAGGTCAGCCATTTACCAATGGGCGAGCATTTCTGGTGCCGGGTACCGCTTGGCTTGCCCGACATTCAACGGCCTTGACGCGCCAACCACAGTGTCCCTCGCATAGAAAAGCTTTTAGACTCGTCTACGTCTGATACCTGAAACTGTCCGACCCACTCTCCGATACGGTTATTCACCAGTTTCTCCCTCTATACCAAAACGTGGTCTCCCGGCGGATTGTGTCTGTTCGCTGAAGTCGGTGTCTTGTGCTTCAAGGCTCTCCTCACTCTCAACTCGGCCATGTGCTTTTCCATTTCTTTGCGAGCGGAATGAGCAATAGCTGCGCTTTCTTCGAGAGTGGTGCGCTTGACAGGGGTCTCTGAATGGGCGTAAGCTCTCGGAAATTCCCCGAACACAAGGGCTGATGGAACTAGTCCCTCACGGATAAGGGTGTCGTTCATCGACTTAACAGCTGCCGCCAATGCTACCTATGGGTTGGTATTCGCGTGATCAGCCATACTTTTGCGGCGAGTCTGGCGGAATGGTGGCCATAGCTCTCTCCCAGTCCGAGACTCGAGTGGGCTTCAATCCCAGTGCGTTGAACGTCAACATTAGTCATTGCATCCATGTTGATAAACAGATCCCCAAGATTACTGCCCTGGTCGACTAGCATTCGGTTCGGAAGTCCAGTATATATCATAGCCCATCATTCGGGATGGTAGACCATATCGTTTTCGTTGTTACACGGATAGAAAGCGAGCTGCTGAGATGCGAGTTCCTTTGTCAACCAGGTGACGTACTGCGTTCGAGCCAATACACATGATATGGAGCAGTATCCGTTCATTGAAGCGAACATTCTCTGCACCGAAGACACTTGAAAACGAGTAAGGGCGTTCTTTATTCGTTGGCACGGATCGCATCGCTTTGATAAGTCCTGGAGGACACCGAGAGTTTCGGGGGTAGCTTCCTCCTGTCTTGCATGGCGTAGCAGGTTGAAACGTTTTTCAGCAGATGGATGGAAAACTGCTTGTGAACCTTAGCAAGTTGAGAACGAGAGGACATCACGGACGTGGAGCATTCTATTTCAACGTAGACGTGGCTGGAATTGGAACGGGACAGCGGGACGCGCCATTCGTCGTAGTAGAAGTATGTCCCATCTTCAGCACGACAAGCTGGTCGCTTCGTCAATCGATTGGCAACAGTGTCGGCAATGAGCGACTTGCGGTCCAAGACATCCAAATTAACGGGAGAATATGTGCTTGCACTACATTCATAGTAACATGGATGGCGGGCTTGCCAGCGGGTGTTGCAAGCGGGAGCGAAACTTGTCCGAGGGACTCAAATGTGGTATCAGCAAATCGAAAGCGGTTATGAGACCTCTCCGGAGTACCAACTCTACGACAAAACTAAGCGAAAAGTCTGTTAAGTTCTTTGCGACCAATTCATGGCCTCGGGTCTCCGATGTCGAAGCAGAAACTGGGCGCTCGTCAACGATTGGTCTCCTCGGAAACCTTAGATATGTATATCTGGGTAACATTCACATCGACAAATTTTTTTTTGTGCCTCGGGCAGGTGGTTCTGTGGGCTGTTGCCCACATATCGGCGAATCGCCATGAGCATCGGTGTAAGATGCCTCGGCATCCGATGCCTATGCATCTCACACCGATGCCCACCTAAAACGCCTGCAGAGAGGCAGACGGCGGGGCGGGGTCGTCCGCGATGAGGGAGGCAGAGAGATGGTTAGTGAACCACTCCTGATCAACAGCCTCAGCAAAGCCCGAAGCTGACGCATCCTCACCGATATTGAGCTGGGTAAAGAGGGAGAGATCTCCTTGCGCGTCACTATAACGAATATCTCCTTCTGCATCCTGTTCTTCCTCACTCGAGGCATCTGAGGCGTCAGGAGTATTAGCCGAACCCCCTGCAGACCTAAGACCAAGTCGGAGATGATGCGAACAGCCGAATCACCGTTTTTAAAACGATCATGACCGTAGCCACGGACCGCACCATGTTGGCATCGGTGTCCAGGACTCCACTTCTGTTTGCCTCGGTGGCAGATTCCCTTGCCACTATTGTCTTCAAACGAGGATGGAGAGGATTGCATACGCCTTTCCTGGTGAGGACGGGGATGAGGGCTATCATGCTTGCGGAAATTCTTAGGCTCTCGACCGTATTGCTAGTGGTAAGTTCCATGTTTCCCAGCATTTTCTAGTGGGGCTGAAACTAATACCATGCACAGGTGGATTGACAAACTTCACTTCAGTTTCGAGCTGCAGGTGCTCGCGTAGAGCAATAACAAAACAATTTGAAGGAGTACTTAGCTGTTATGGTGTTCTCTATCGGAGCCGTTGGCCAATTGAAACCTAGTACGGCCTTTCGTAAGTAGTTGATCTTGTTTGCATCTGACCTGAACCGTGGTTGACACTGAGGAGTGAGGCGCTCTATAATATCAACTAACTTAGTCAAACCTACTGAGCAGGTCGCCGATTCGTGCTCCGACATAAACTTGTCCAAGCGCAAAGTTTCGAGCATTCCTTGCACATGATGTTGACGGGCATCTCTGTCGTACTCTTTCACCATCATACGGGCCATTTTGTCAAGCTTCATGTCTTCACAAGCGTTGTTGAAGAAGTAAGCATGGGCGTGGTCGGCTAGTGCGTTAACGAAGAATTCTGCCTTCTGCGTGGAGTTGCGTCTGTGCGGGCGGGCACAATCTTTGTACTCCCTGATAGTGAGATCGATTGACTGCTTAATGTCTCCAGTGAACTTTTGTCCTTGAAGTATTGGGAGACGTTGGTATCCCTACGACCCTAGTCGTTATCGTTTGAGGCGGCGCCGATATCGTCGCGATCGAAGGTTGTCCGTTAGCAGCAGCTTGACCACGGAAGGAAGGAACTGCTCGATGATCGTCAGTTATAGTTTCTTCGGCGGGAACCGGGTTGTCTGCTCCTTGCTCTTGCTGGTCTGCTGTCCGAATATTCAGCAATGCGGAGGGGCATCCCTTTGCTCGGTGTGAACTTCCACTCTGGATGGTAGAGTGAATGAATTGCGTAGAAGTGCAGGAGATCCACGTGTGGACTTGTACGATTGAACAGCGGCGGTTATTGTCTCACGATCACAGTTAAGGAAATTTGCGAACCAAACATGGACCTTGATGTTCGTGCTTGCCTTGTCACTTGAACTTAAGCCAGGTGAATCTATAACGAGATCCTGGGGTTTTAGGCAACCGTAAAACTCAACGACGGAGAGAAGCGTAACTATTGCAAAAAGTGGTGGTCTAATAAACGTTTCAGTGAAAATATCTGCCGGAGATGGTAAGAGACTCTTCATGACGACGTTCACATCTTCAGGGCTCGGCATCGCGACTGGGAGGGAAATTGTGGTTGCGGTGATCGGATACATTTCTATGGTCGTCTTGCATCAACAAGGGTCCTTGAGATTCCTTCAAGGAGCCTGACGGTGTTCACGACTTTCATCAGACGGTCATATCGGGACAAATTTTGTCCACGGGTTTACGCACCGCTACCCATTTCTTATCGCTCTTGTAAGTTTCCAGGGAATCGACTGCACTGTTACAGAGATCTCGAATCCAGATTGTTGTTGTAATCAGTTGATAGCGCGCGCACGACCGGCCAGTACAATCTAGCGGTTGGTATCGTCGGCGCTGTAGAGCTTTGGAAGAAAGGGTGCGTGTGTGATGATCTTGGAAAGAAATGGGTGGCGAGGGGGGGAGCCAAAGTCGGAGTCAACCAAAAGGGTAGATTTACTCAGATTGAAGACTAAGTCTCTACATTTTGTTCCACGGCCGACCTATATGGTGTGGCGGATGTTGTACTGCCGGCGAGTACCGTCGGAGTGCATAGTTCGATCTAAAACCCAAAATAAATTGGGGGAATTGTGTACAACCCAAAAGTACTACAAACTTAGGAATGCATTAGGAATGCCATCCGGTCTCTGCCACCCGCCGGCGGTGTGCTTATAAATTGACATTCAATGTGTGTATGCCGCGTTCACATCGATGTAACCTCGGCAGCGCTCATCAAGGGGGTCCCTAAGTCGTAAACGAAATGTCAAAGGTTTTAATAAAACTACCCTTCCAGGGTGGGTCAATTCTGTGACACTTTTTTGAACCGGACGTTACGCCTTTCGAGTATCGCAAAAATAAAATCGAATATATCCAATCGTTTTGTACGCTCTTGAGTAATAGGTGGTCATCGGATGGATACCTCGACGACAGGGAAAAGCAAGGTGCACGTTCTTCATTGTTCTTCAAACCTCTCTCAAAAGAAAACTGGTTCGGCTTTGGACTCGCCACACCGCTTCCCTGATTTTTAATTCCAGCATTTTTATTTTCGCCACATTACTGTGGAGCACTACAGCCATTGCTAGTGATTCCAAAGGGCATCTTGTACCCGAAGTGCCCAGAACTTCCGCAGCAACACTCCCAGCTCTGATATTCTCTTTTCAATATCACTTTGTAGCCTCCTACCACTGACATTCATGTGGCTTATGCCTCCTCCTGTTTCCTTTGTTTGTTCATGTTCAGCATTTAGTAGAGCTCGTTCACGGTGCTCTGAAAGCTTTTCTGCTGCTTCTATTTCACGTTTTTTCCTCTTCTCAGCAGCAATGTGGGCCTTCTCTATCTGCGCCTTCCCACCTCTTTAATCTTTTGCTCTCGTTCTGCCACCATCTCCGAGTGAGGAAAATATAGCGAAGAAATTCCGGTTGTCAATACAGCGTTTTTGCCTTTTGAATAATCATCTCCCTTCCGGCAATTACGTCCCTTTCAAGACTTAGTACTTGAATTTAATTTTCTGTTATAACCACCAATGGACATTCTACGACTGGAATCATCCGGGCCTATACTCAGGATAATGCCGTTGACAGTTTCTTTCCGTTCAAGAAGGATTTGTACGGTTTGCAACTTCTGAGATGGACCGATATCCTGCTTGATAATTTCGAATATTTCTGCTGCGATACTGGAGTGATTTTGCCGCTTGGCGGACCTCAAAGGAACCCCAGGAAACATCCGTTTCTTTTTCGATACCATCCGCGTGTTCGCGACTTGCATCAGAAGCTGTACGAAAACGGTCAGCAAAATCAAAACGCAATGGCCACAATCCCATTTCTTTAAAAGAGTCATGTACGTTTCCAACAGTCATTGATTGATACACCTGAACGGCTCATATAATTTTCACTCTTACTGATCATTGTTCGTCAGTGTGTAAGGCAAAAATCGTGTTTCTCATCTTTCGAACCGTGGAATTAAACTTTTTGTTAGTTGCCTGATCACAAGGCTGCAGTAATTGTGTCTTATTTGCTGGACTTTAGACTGCTTGGCATTTTATTTTCAGGCATTCGTAAAGCCCTTTCACTCCCTTGCGTGATGAATGCCCGTCAAGACACAAAATGTAATCTTTTGACGATGGTGTGGCATAACGGCGGTCCACGATTAGATTTAGATTAGATCAACATGAGCCGCACGCGCGCACACGTGTACCGCGCATGTACCCCACGTGTACGGGGCCGCGCGCACGCACGTGCACACCTGCGCCACACGTGTGGGTAGCGCGCATACTCACATGTATTATACGTGTACAACACGTGTACAGACAGCACGGGACGGCCCGTGCTGACTACAGTAGCACTACAGTACAGTACGGCTGTAACCTAACTTATTACAGTATAGTGCGGCTGCACTGTAATAAGTTAGGTTACTTGGTATATTTAATACGCGAGCGGACCGGCGGCGGTGAGGGGGAGAAGCACGGACTTGTCCAGGACCTACCGCCTAGGTCCGTCTTCCAGCTTAACCGGACACGCTCGATCTGCCTTCGCGCGCGTTAAACGGGATAAAGCGGGTAGGGGACACGCGCGTACGCGAGCGAGCCTAGATCCGCCTCCGCCCGTCAGCGCTGGTACGTTACCCAGCCCTGCTCCGGGGCGTCGAGGCGTGGATCGGCCGGCGCGTACGCTCGTCCACGACCGTCCCGCTCTACCACACTACCAGGGCCCGGTTCCCTGTCTCGTTAGCTGTGTGTTCTTTCCGTCTTCTCGCCCTCCGAAAGGGTCTACGTCGAGCTAAGCATACACCCCTCCACGTTGGGGGATGTTTATGCTACGCTGGTCTCCCGACCTAGAAGACCCCGGAGTACGTTCTCCTAGAAGACCTCTTAGGCCCTCCGCGTCCGATCGCGTTGAGCTGAGCCAGGAGTACGAGCCCTCGATCCGCTCCGAAGCGGCGGATCCGAGTCCGGCTGCTGTGCGATCACCATCTGCCCCGTCGGGCGACGGCGACGCTGGTCCTCGAGACCGCGAACCGTCGCCCGGGTCCTCCGAAGAACAGGCGGCGGCGATGTTCGATCGCATAGCCGCCTACATCGAGGAAGTACGAACTTCCCTCCGTGTGGATATATCGGATGTCGTATACACTCGATGTATGGCCGAACGCCGCTCCCTACGTGAAGGGAGATTCGATAGAGTAACCCAATCCTTGGACAATCTCCGAGCGCTAATCGACGAGCTACACTCGCGGTTAGTGCTTTTCGAAAACTCGCTTCTCGTGTCACCCGGACCGCACGGGCAAGGTCGTCCGGAGGGGCCGACCCCTACGAGACCACCTGAGGATCGACCCTTCCCGTCCGCGGAACAGTTGGGTGCGTTCGCGCACCTCTCCGCCGAGCCCAACGCCACTCGTCGGCGTGCTCGTGACATGGAACGAACCATGGCCGCAAGGCTGCCCGGTGCCCCCACGAGAGGGCCCGATGGTATGGTAACTCCGAGTGCCGTCGCTCCGGACCGTTGGGGACCGGCTGGTGCCGACACCAGCCGGACCGCGGAAGGGAACCGCCTTCCGACGGGCGCGAATTACGCGTCCGAGACCCAAGCACTGCCGCCTATCTCCAGAAGTAGGCGACACATGGAACACGTATCGTATCGCGACGACCCTGACTGTGGAGGAGGCGCCCGCGGATCCGGAGTACCGATGTACCCCGTCGATCCTCGCTGGGGCGGCTACCCGCCGGCGGATTACGCCGAGCATCCAGGTGCGATAGACGTCCGTACGCTACCCGTCACCTCCTTTGGCACGCTGGGTCCCGTTGAACTCGGACTCGAGCCGGTACATTCGATGATCCAAGAGTTCAGCGCCGTCGCTGACTACCGTATGTACCGGCAGGATAACACCTCGAGGCTCTTTACCTCAGGTGACGCGGGACGGATCGCGAAGTACGTCCAACGCTGTCGTGGGATCCGTCCCACCATGCGGAGCTTCGACGGTACGGACCTTATCCAGCTACTGCCGTTCTTGAAAGATATACGTATAACCTTCAACTCGCAACACCTGACCGAACGTGTTGCGGTACGGGTCCTCGCGCCCTTCCTAGAGCGTGACGCGGAGCGCCTGTATACGAGTTTTACAATGCGTTTCCTCTGCGCCGGCCAGCTACATGACGACGTGAGCTGGCCGGGGCTCGTGAACCAGTTCCTGAAACGCTACCTAACCGACGACGTATTAGGTGAAGCGTACGACGCTGTCGCGACGCCGCGACAGCAATCTCACGAAACGGAGAGCACGTTTGCCGACCGGCTCGAAACTATCGCGTTCCGGTGCACGGCAGTGTTCTCCGAATAGTCCCTCGCGCACTACTTCGTGCGGGCACTCGCCCCAGTGACCCGTGCAGCAGTATCCGAAACAGTGCAACGGCTGCCAAGCAGCCGGAAGACCCATCTTCCAACCATCTGCCGTATCGCAACGGCGGAAGGGACCACTTATCGCACCAGACGCGGTTTACCCCTGCCGGATACGAAGCGGGCAGGGAGGGCTGGCAGGACTACGAAGTCCGCCGCAACAAGTTCGCCCGCCGCGACCCTCCACATCGGGGAGGATGAGTGGCAGGCCGATCCGGTCCTCATTACGCACGTAGCAGGGCCCGCGGGGGGACGACCCCCCTCCCCGATGTCGACCGGAATGACATCGAGCTACGCGAACGCATTCGCGGCCACTCCAAGAGTGGCAAGGGGTACGGACCCCCGAGTCGCAAAGCTCGACATCTCGAATCGAGATGCAGGAGCCGAAGCCCCTCCCGTACCCCTCCTCACCGGTGAGGAGGCGCGTCACGCGGCGACCTTCTCCTCAACAGATGGCAGCGCGTACGTGTGCTGGCTATGCCGTACGTACGGACACGCCATGTACGCGTGCCCGTTCCTGTCTACGGAACAACGGATGTTCACGGCGTACAGGAACTACCGCTACCAGACGGAGATGCGCCCCGGAGCGCCTAATCTCCTCCGGCAATCGGTCGGCGAGGCGTCCCCATTGTAGTATAACCCCCCCCCTGGGGCTTTATTTTAGATTAGATCAACTCAGAATCGGATCGGTTACTGTAGAGCTCGATGCTCTACAGTACCACCACGTGTAACCCCGAGTACAGGGGGCGCACGTGGACACGTGTACGCGCGGGACCGAAGAGCGCGCACACACACGTGTACTGTCAGCCCCGATGGCTGACAGTATTACAGTGTCGACCGACCGCTACAGTACATCGGTACTGTACTATTATGATAGGTTATTATGTACATTAAATATGGAGCGGACCGGCGGCGGGGGGAGGAGGACAAGCACGGACTTGTCACCCACCGACCGTCAAGGTCCGACTTCCCGCTTATTCTAAGGTAGCGTTCGCTAACTACCTTAGAGCGGCACCGAGCGCGGGTTGAGGACGCGCGCGGTACGCCCACGAGCCGGCTCCGCCTCCGCCCGTCGGTACTGGATCGTCACCCAGTACCGCGCCGGGGCGTCGAGGCGTCGAACCGCTCGCGCGTACCGGCGTCCTCCCCGTTCCCGCTCTACCACGCTACCCGGGCCCGCTGCCCGGTGCCGTTAGCTGGTGTCCCGCTTCACCCCCGTCTTCCCGTTCGGACGGGGTCTACGTCGAGCTGTGCATACACCCCTCTCCGCTGGGGGTGTTTATGCTACAGTGGTCTCCCGACCTAGAAGACCCTGGAGTCCGATCTCCGAGAAGACTTCCGCTTCCCTCCGCGAACCGATCGCGTCGAGATGAGCCAAGAGTTTGAGCCCTCGATCCGCTCCGAAGCGGCGGATCTGAGTCCGGCCGCTGTGCAGTCCCCATCCGCCCCGTCGGGCGACGGCGACGCAGGTCCTCGTGACCGCGAACCGTCGCTCGGATCCTCCGAGGAAAGAGCGGCGGCGATGTTCGAACGCATAGCCGAATACATCGAGGAAGTCCGTACTTCCCTTCGGATCGATGTATCGGACCATGTATACACTCGATGTATGGCCGAACTCCGCTCCCTGCGTGAAGGGAGGTTCGATAGAGTGACGCAGTCCTTAGAGAATCTCCGAGCACTGATCGACGAGTTACACTCGCGGATCGTGCTCGTCGAAGACTCCCGTTTCGCCTCGCCCGGACCGTCCGGGCAAGGTCGCCCTGAGAGGCCGACCTCGGTGAGACGACCCGAGGACCGAACCTCTCCGTCCGCAGAGCAATTGGGTGCGTTCGCGCACCTCTCCGCTGAGCTCGACGCCACTCGTCGGCGTGCTCGTGACATGGAACGTACCATGGCCGAAAGGCTACCCGGTGCCCCCTCGAGAGGGCCCGGTGGTACCGTACCTCCGAGCGCCGCCGCCCCCGAAGGTTGGCGTCCGACTGGTGCCGCTACCAGTCGGACTGCAGAAGGAAGCCGTCCTCCGATAGACGCGAACTTCGCGTCTGAGACCCAAGCCTTGCCGCCTATCGCCGGAAGTAGGGGGCAAGTGGACCGCGTATCGTACGCGGACGAAAAGGACCGTGGAGGAGCCGTCCGCGGATCCGGAGAACCGATGTTCTCCGTCGATCCCCGCTGGGGCGGCTACCCGCCGGCGAGTTACGCCGAGCATCCAGGTCCGGCAGACGTCCGTACGCTACCGGTTACCTCCTTCGGCACGCTGGGTCCCGCTGAACCCGGGCTCGAGCCGGTACATACGATGATCCAAGAGTTCAGCGCCGTTGCTGACTGTCGTATGTACCGCTTGGACAACACCTCGAGGCTCGTTACCTCGGGTGACGCGGGACGGATCGCGAAGTACGTCCAACGCTGTCGTGGGATCCGTCCCACGATGCGCAGCTTCGACGGTACCGACCCGATCCAGCTGCTGCCGTTCTTGAAGGATATCCGAATCACCTTCAACTCGCAACACCTGACCGAAGGTGTTGCGGTACGAGTCCTCGCGCACTTCCTCGAGCGCGACGCGGAGCGCCTGTATACGAGTTATACGATGCGTGGCCTCCGCGCCGGCCAGCTCCACGACGACGTGAGCTGGCCGGGGCTCGTGAATCAATTCTTAAAACGCTACCTCACGGACGACGTGTTAGGTGAAGCGTACGACGCTGTCGCTACGGCGCGACAGCAATCGCATGAGACGGAAAGCACGTTTGCTGACCGACTCGAGACTGCCGCGTTCCGATGCACGGCAGTCTTCTCCGAACAGTCCCTCGCGCACTACTTCGTGCGGGGACTTGCACCGGCAACCCGTGCCGCAGTATCCGAAACTGTGCAAAGGCTGCCAGGCAGTCAGAAGACCGATCTTCCGACCATCCGCCGTATCGCCACGGCGGAAGGTACAACGTACCGCGCTCGGCGCGGTTTACCTCTGCCGGATTCGAAACCGGCAGGGAAGGCTGGCAGGACTACGAAGTCCGCCGCGACAAGCTCGCCCGCCTCGACCCTCCATATCGGGGAGGATGAGTGGCAGGCCGACCCTGTCCTCATTACGCAAGGAGCAGGGCCCGTGGGGGCACGAACCCCTTCACCGATGTCGACCGGAACCACATCGAGTTACGCGACCGCCTTCGCGGCCACTCCAAGAGTGGCAAGGGGTACAGACCCCCGGGTCGCAGAGCTCGACATATCGAGCCGAGATGCAGGAGGCGAAGCGCCTCGCGTGCCCCTCCTCACCGATGAGGAGGCGCGGCACGCGGCGACATTCGCCTCAACGGACGGCAGCGCGTACGTGTGCTGGCTATGCCGTACGTACGGGCATGCCATGTACGCGTGCCCGTTCCTGTCGCCGGAACAACGAATGTTCACGGCGTATAGGAACTACCGCTACCAGATGGAGACGCGCCCCGGTGCGCGCA
>NW_005179387.1:0-47520 GCF_000350225.1 Chondrus crispus | reverse complement strand
GTGTCTACCTATAATCCCCGTCCCGTGAGGACGCGTGAGATAGAAGAGCACTGCCTCGCAATGTGGTCGTAGAAGACATTAACGGGAGGTGCCGGATATATACGAGATGCCCTTGTTCTGTAAGTCATATGCGGTCCTCGTGACCTCGTTCCAGAGCTTACGGTAGGTACGCGGAGGACGAGGCGGGGAGAAGCGAAAGCGAAGGGGGGGGAGGGGGGGATGGGGATGGGGATGGATGTTAGGTGGAGCCTGACTTACAAGGCAGGGCAAGAGGAGATGCATAGAGTTGATGAAAGTGACGGAGACAGATGGAGGAGAAAGAATTGGGGATGGTAAGGAGGAGATTACACAGTTATATGGAGGTACTTACGACGGGGGGGGGGTGGTGGGAGAAGAGAGTGGAAGGGAAAGAGAGGACCGGGGGGGAGGTGGTCTCTGGGGGGGGAAGCTGAATGTCGAGAGGCGCGTGTGGATTGCTCGTGGAAAGCGGACTGGACTTACAAATGAGGCGACCAATGGGGGCTGAGGGAATATGAGTGTCGAAATAGTGGCGCTGGCGGTCTCACCGCGGCGCATATGCAGACTGTTTCCAAAGCTGTTTAAAACTGGCGGACGGCGGGTGCTTGAACACCAACCCCAAAAGGACAAAGATCTCAAGCATGTCGTCATCATCACCACCCAAGAAGCTAGCGCTGAACTACCTGCTCAACGACGACGCGCGGCGAAGGCCGGCTTCGGCGAGCCAAGACGCCAAGAGCAAGGGCGACAAGCCCAAGCGCGGCAAGATGATCGTGTGCGACGTGTGCGCCAAGACGTTTGTCGAGCGCGGAAACCTCAACAAGCACATCAGCTCCGTGCATCTCAAGGAGCGCAACAAGGTCTGCCCCGAGCCCGGCTGCGGAAAGAGCTTCAGCTTCCGCGACGGGCTCGTGCGCCACATCGCGCACGTGCACGAGAACCAGCGGCTGCACAAGTGCCGGCTGTGCGACAAGTCGTTCAAGCAGGGGAGCCACCTCTCAAAGCACATGCGGTCCATCCACAAGATCAAGGAGGAAACCAGGTAGCAGCAGAACGGGCCGGCGGCGGCGGGGAACGGCGCGGGGACGGACGGCATAGAGTAGTGTTTTTTTTTTAAGGGGTGCTTCACGAGATAAAGTGTTTATTTAGGCTTGGCGGTGTGGTCTTGTTCGTCGACCTGGGCGCCAAGTGAGGGTCTCGTTTAGGTTGGTGTGGGGGTCGGGCAAGGAACTGCCGGACTGCTCGGAAGGTCGGAGAGGATTGAGGAAGGAGATGCGGAGTTGTCGTCCCAACAACTTATCTCTGCTTCACGAGGTGAGGGTCTCGTTTAGGTTAGTGTGGGGATCGAGCAAGGAACTGCCGGACTGCTGGGAAGGTCGGAGAGAATTGAGGAAGGAGATGCGGAGTTGTCGTCGCAACAACTTATCTCTGCTTCACGAGATAAAGTGTTTAGGCTTGGCGGTGTGGTCTTTTTCGTCGACCTGGACACCAGGTGAGGGTCTCGTTTAGGTTGGTGTGGGGATTGAGCAAAGAACTGCCGGACTGCTGGGAAGGTCGGAGAGGATTGAGGAAGGAGATGCGGAGCTATCGTCGCAACAACGGTTATTGCGATGTGACGTCAGAGGAGCGCTGCTTACATTTTGCAAAATTTGCAAAAGCTCAGGCCCCTCGCCACTTTCAGGGCATGTGCCTGTGCTTACAAATGTAGCAATTTTCATATGGAAACGTGTACACTTCCTAAACGCTGCCACATGTACACGTTGCCACTGTACTCGTAACCCATAACCCACACGTTTGAAATATACTGTACCCTTGGTACTGTGTGCCCGCCCCCTTCAGCTCTTGCCCGCTCAGACAGATCTTCTATCCGAACCCCAAACTTCTCGCCCATTCCCCGCAAATGGCCATCCGGAAGTGGCCACCCGGAAGTGGCCACCCGGAAGTGGCCACCCGGAAGTGACCACCCGGAAGTGTCCCGCCGACCGCTCCGCCTGCACCGTAACCCCTTTTCACACCCATCCACCAACGCCCGGTTGCCACTGCCCCTCTTGCACTAGCTCTATAAAGCGAACCATGCCGCCTCCACTCTCTCCGCCCTCCTCACCGCTTCCTTCAACATCTCAGTATTTACATCTCCTCACTCGCATCTCCAAACACCTATCTTCTCAAAACCATGTCGTCAACCTCCAACAGCAACGCAGGTACACCTCCGCAACGTCGCTCGGCCGCCTTCATGCAGCGCCTCGCCACCATCCGCCTTGCTTCTAATCCCTCGAACGTTTCGAGCGCCCCTTTAGCGTCAAACGTCCCTCTGGCGTCGAACGCCCCTCCGGCATTGAACGCTCCTCTGGCATCGAATGCTTCTCTGGTGGCTAACGCCCCTCTGGCATCGAACGCTCCTCTGGTGTCTAACTCTTCTCTGGTGTCTAACGACCCCATTGCGTCTCACGACCCCATTGCGTCTCACGCCCCCATCGCGTCTCATGCCTCCAAGATCTCAAACACCTCCATCCCCCGTAATGCGCTAAGCCTGCCCCACGCGCTGCCCCTCGGTTACCACAGCTCGTTCCGCAACGCCATCATCCAAGTCCTCCTCCAAGATGCGGCCCTCAAGAGACACCTACGCACGCACGGGCGCGGCCCAGTGTCGCGCAGCTTCCTCTCGCTGTTGTCGGGGCCCAGCAAGCGGCTACCGCTGACGCCCTTCCACAACATCACGCGCGAGTTCACAAACGCGGCGCAAGTCGACCGCATGCGCCGCGGCCAGCCCCCGGCCAGCCCGCACGCCTTCCTGACCGCGCTCCTGAAAGCGCTGGCGGCCGAGAGCAAGCCCTTCCCCAAGGGCATGTTTGGCTACATGACGCAAGTCCACACGGCGTACACGTGCACGACGTGCCGCAAAGTGGTCTACGAGAAGATGCGTACCGTGGGGCGCACCTTGCTGCCGCAGGTGGCGGACGTGTTCGGGCGCGCGGATAACACGCAGGGCTTGAGCATAGTTGACCTGCTCGCGGACGGACTCAAGGTCGTGAAGCTGCCCGTGCGGGCGCACCGCTCCCTGGACGAGTGCCCTGGACGCGAGAGCGTAGCCAACACAAAGCTGAGCTCGGCGCCGCGCGTGCTGGTCGCGCGGGTGGAGCGCACCAAAAGGACGGGGGAGCGGCACGCGGCCGTTGTGGACGTGCCGAGGCGGATGGACTTGGGGAAGCTGGTGGAGGGCGGGCAAAGAGAGTGGTATAGGCTGACGGCAGTGGTGCGCGCGGTGCACCTCGGCGGCGTGTGGCCGACGTGGGTTGCCGACGTGCGTGTCGGCGAGAGCTGGGTGTGTTGCGATGAAGAGAATTCGTATCCCGTGGATGCGAACGAGAGGGGGTGGGAGGAGGACGCGTACTTGTGCTTTTACGCGCGAGAGAAGGGTGCGCCACCGCTCAGGAGTGCATAGCCAATGGTGCGGTATAGCCAAAAGCGGGAGACTTTTGGTGCCGCATCGGGGCATTGCTGGTGCCAGCAAGGTGCTGACGAGACATCCACCTGACGCACGTGGTTACATCGTGTGCACGTGTCGAGAGTGACAACTGTAAATGATGCGAGTTCCCTACGCCACGCGCTTACGCCTTCCGCACTTAACATAATGTTACAGAGTACGGTACGGTAAGTTAATATGTTAACAACAGATATATGTATATACATATATATATACTCTTGTGTCTAGCTAGCTACACCCGATCACAGTATTTAACCTTAGTCGTATATTTAACCTGGATTCCTTTATAAAGTGGACCAGGTGAATTCTGGTCATCGCCCAAAGAGAAAGCGATCCAGTTTTGGATCACAGAGCCGCATTGGGACGGTCCAGTGCGCATCGCATTCCGCATCGCTTATGTCCCTCAATTTCAACGGATTGTGGGAAGAAAAGCAGCTCTTTTCGGAGCTGCAGAGTATCATAGCTAAGCATCGTAATCATTTTGATGGTGAACCGTTAGAAAATAGCGAGAAGGTGGGTACGATATAAACGACAGCAATGATCTTGCACCCACCGTAAATTGGGGGCTTTTGAATAACCTGGTCCATGTTATTTTCAATTCCAACATATATTAACCTGGATTCAAAATTAATCTGGACCAGGTTTCTTCTTGTAGCAGAGCGAAAAAGTGGCGTTCAGATTTAACATGGGCTATGTTAATTACTGTGATAGGTTTAGTGTCTATCCGACAGGGGCTTGTCCTCGGACAGCTTTTTTGCAAAATTATACAAATTAAATTGAACATTCAAAAAGGTACCTTGAGCACATTTTCCTTAACGTGCTTGTTTTCGGCAATAGCATCTTGCAGAACACCGGGATAGCAGCTTTGAATACTCAGAAAGCTTATGAAAATAATGCAGATTGAGTACCAAATTGCCTTTTTAAACTGGCGTTTTTGGATTCGAAGTTATTTTACGTGCGGTTTGAAGGTGCTTTAAAAATGCTTCTTTTTCAGACATATCTAAAAATAAACCAGGAAGAACAAGCAATTCTCACAAAGTTCTTTCTGGTCCTAAATCAGAAGTCAAGTACAGTGGCACTGGTATCTTTTTCTTTCTTGTCGAGGAAGCGGAAGCCATGAATAAAATAGGTCGAATAATGTCCTCACATGAGGACAATGGTCCGATAGACACTTGCGTCGTGTCTAGACGACAAGCGATTCGCCTCCAATGAGGCTGCTTGTTATTGCAAAAAGATATACAATAAATCGAAACTTTATAAAGTTAGCTTGGACACTATTTTTTTAACGTACATGCCCTCGGCAATATCATCTTGCAAAACATCGGGATAGCAATTGTGAGTACACAGAATGACTAGGAATGTAATCAAGTTTCAATGTCCGGATGACATTTTAAACAGGCGTTTCGGTTTCGAATATATTAACATATAATATTTTGGCGTTGGTCGAAAAATAGTCTTTTTCACGCATTCCAAAAATGGCTGGAAAGGGCGTCCTGATCTCACAGAAATCCATCCTTCCGGAACGCGCAAGTTAACTGCAGTCGAGAGGCTTTCTTTTTCCTTCTTAGTGAGCAAGCACAAGTCGAGCACAAAGACGATGAAAAGTAGCCTCACATGAGGTCACTTGTCGTGTGGGCACTATACAAGGGCCGGTCGGATAGGCACTAGTGTCTATTCGACCGAACGGGCTTGTTCTCATATGAAAACAGATATTTTTTGCAAAAATAGATAACTTAAATTGAACATTTAAAATATATATCTTGGTTACTATTTCCTAAACGCACTTGCTTTCGGCAATAACCTCTTCCAGAACACCGGGACAGCAGATTTGAATATGCAGAAAGATTAAATTTTTAATGCAGATTGAGTACATAGTTCCCTTTTTAAACTGGCGTTTTTTTGGTTCCATTATTAATTTTACATGGGGTTTTAAGGTTGCTTAAAAAGGCTTCTTTCCAGACATATCTAAAAACGACCAGGAAGAACATGCAATTCTTACAAAGTTCGTTCTGTCTCCAAGTCAGGAGTCAAATACAGCTGCGGGGGTATCTTTTTCTTTCTTGCCGAGGAAGCGCAAGTCAAGAATAAAATAGGTCGACGAGTGTGTCCTCTAATGAGGACAAATGTCCCTGGAGTGGTATTACCTATCCGACCAACTCTTATATGAACATATAATCTGCGAGTTTTATTTCTTTTCACCTTTTGATGTCCACGGTTTCTATTTTTCTATGGTAGGTTGACTGGTTTTAAATTTTCTGAAGTTAGAAACGAGTAGAATGTCAAATCTTTCGACCTTGCCGACATTCTGCCGTGATCTCACCGTATCATTACAGTAGCTCAACTGTACACGTCGCGCTAGATGTTTATGTGTCGTGAGCGGATCGAACTGTACCCGTGGGAGGAAGGGTCGTGGATCATCTGTACCTAGAGGAGGAAGGGTCGTATCGGAGAGGGTATAGATTTAGGAGCCCAAAGGTCGCCGTCTGTTCAATTAGTGTTAGTGCATTTAGAACGAAGACAGTGTCCGTCACAGCCCTCGGACTTGTCGTTGGGTTACATAGGCGAGCAAACCGTGCGAGGGAGAAAGGGGACAAGACGAATCAAGTAAACAACGTAAGCTTTTGAGCAAACTTTGGCGAATCTTTCCTGTGAAAGAGTCGCACCGTCGTCTTCAAGCGACCCGCGTTCCCACCGGAACGACACGAGCTCTCGAGCGCTCGTGCCAGGGTCATAGAACAGGAGAATTCTGACACAGGAGTTTTTCGACATAGAAAGCATTCTACGGAATGTTTCTGTGCTACTGATATACAATTACCTTAAAGAAAACTGCTTTCTGTAGGCGGACCTTTTCTTTTGAACACCTTTATGTGCGTCAACGAATTGGTTCTCGCTAGAACTGACGAGCAAAAGTTTACCTGTGGTGATGGACTTATAGTTGGAAAACAGAGGTTAAATAACGCGTTGTGTTGTCTAGAAAAAGATCATAACTTTTGTCCTGATATGAGGACTAACGGTCCGATAGACACTAGCTAGAGCTCGTGCTACCCTATGTGAAGTCCCACCACATCAGTTCTGAATACGTTCAGACATCCCACGTCAAATACCGGACACGGCTGGGGTAACGAGGGCACTTCTTGCAATGACGGAGCAATTGCCAGAATTGCCTGCCCTACTCGCGCGTTGGCGTCTCTGCTGCTGTTTGCAGACGTTTTCAATGCTTTTGACTACACAAAGCTATTTTGTGCAGTGCAACAATATCAGAAGACGCAGTTCATCGACACACGTTAGTTCGGTGCACTCACCAGTTCGGTGCATTCATCGACTCATAAATAAAAAAATCGTTTACAAGAGCCGCAACAGCCATAATAAACACCCCTCTCAACATCACAGGTGAAATACATAAGCCCCGTCTAGTTCATTTCCGGGCTAACACCATACCCCTGATCGTAGAAGAACTCTTTCGACCCGTGCACGTGTGCCCCGAGCCACAGGTTACCAAGTCCGACTTGCCACCTGCCCGAGATCTTCGTGCTCCACCCCTTCTTGATGTACTGCTTCACATGATCCTGCCCCGGCCCGTTGCGCAGCTCCTTGCCCTCGGGGTCCGTATAAAACTCCCCGCCGTCAAATCCGCCATCAAATCCGCATGCAGCTGCGCTAATCTCCAAGTTGTTGGCGCGCAGCGTCCGCCTCAAAGAGATGTGGCGCCGAAACACGGCTACGGGGCCGGGCTTGTCGATCACACCGAGCGCGACCCTTGTGTCACCGGGCACCTCGCGCACAGCCGTGATCGGGTCCTGCACGTCCAAGACCAGCTCCCCGCCACGTGGCGCCTTGGTGCAAGGGGGGATGGTGATCCATTCCTCATACGTGCCCTCCAGAAGTGGAGTTTGATACCTGTATGCCGGATTGAGATCCCCTTCCTTGATCACGTTGATCGTACGAAGCTTGCGGAGGAACGGGATCTTCTGCTTCTGCTCCGCGAAAATCGTCTCGCCTTCGGGCGTCACAGCGACGAAGCGGTTATTCGCCCCGGCCCGTCGCGCCGCGAGGAAGCCAAAGTCCCCCTTGAAGGACAGCTCAGCGAGCAGTTCTTTTGTCGACGCATCCTTGATTACCACTGTCACCGTGTGGAACCGTGCCCTTACGCGACGCAGTGATGAGGTTTGCACGTGCTCAGAGAAGTAGATCAGGAGGCCGTCTTGCTTGATGACAGTGTCTTTGAAGCCCGGGTTGGATTCGATACCCCCGGTATACTTCTCTTCGGTTAGCCCATACTTGGGATCGTAATCCATCAGAGCAGGTGCAGACGACCCATGGTCGTGACCAAAAGTGCTACAGGGAGAGAATGAGGGGCGCATTGCGAAAACAGTGAAAACGATGTAAGTAAAAACGAAATGAGCCGCGGAACTGATGTCTGCGTCGTCTTCGCTTTTGTTCCAGGAATTGAAAAACTTACCACCAGTAGCAGGGATCCCAAACCGGATGCCATGTCCCATATCGGCGACCCGCCGTGTACGGGTCTGCCGTGTTGCTATCCGGGGTGCTCCAGGCCCTGTGAAGAATGTCGGGACACTTGGCATTTGGTCTAACTTTCGCGCCTCTGAACAGTCCAGGGGCGACGCTCGCAGACCCATCCGCTTCCGCAATGCGACAATGGAATTGCCCATTGGACGTAATCCCCCGGATGTTCTTGTTCACCCATCCAACATGCGGCAAAAACACAACATGCTTGCGTCCACGCGAGCGCCGAGAGAACACGTATGAATATTGCGTCGCCACAAACGCCGTCTTCTGGTAAACGCCATACACCAGCGCTTGTCTCGGCTTCCTTAGATCCGCCCAGCCTTCCGACTGCCATCCTCCTGGAAGCGTCGCCTCTGGAGGGTTGGCAGCATCATACGAGTTCGTGTTGACAAACAAATAGATCTTGGCGGCTCGCTGGAAATACATCTTGAGGGCGAACTTGCTGCGCACGTTTCGGTTGCCGGCCATCACGAAAAAGTCGAGACCTTTATACTTGCTTTCAGAGTCTCCCGCAGCGCGGACAGTCGTCGGGGGGAGAGTCGCTGCCAGATCACCATCGCCGAGCGGGATTGCGAATGTTGCGGGGTCGACCTCAGAATCTTCGGGAAGAGGGGCCGCCGGACCAACTCCGCCGGGTGAGGGGCTTGCCCCAGCTGGGCTCGGCACAGATGAAACAGGGGCGGAGGCCGTAATGGGAACATAGTTCAGCTTGCGAGTGAGACGAGGGGTGTATGTGATGCGGTTGTTCACGAAGATTGCAGTTCGCTTGCCGAGAAACTCCCAAGATCGAATGAGAACTGGAGTCGAAGTTACGTCAGACGCTAGGTGGTCCTTGCAGCTCAAACCGACGTCTGCAAGGCATAGAGAAGACAGAATTGAGAGGAGCAGTAGATTGACGGCAACGGACAACGAAGCCATGTTGGAAGAGAGAGGGAAGGTTTAGGAGGGAAGATTCAGCAGAGATCACAAAAGAATGTATCCGCTGTCATAGTACGCGTAACTGCCAGCGACAAGGCTGATGAATTGCACCAACTTTATAGAGAAGAGCTTCGGAAATTTCTAGGTATGCATCTGATCTCCGATTGATGGGTGGCAAAGCAAGCTAACGCAGGTAGTCACATCTGATAAACAGGCGGGTGGGAAAACTCCACCGTGGGTTGAAAGTTTGCATACTTCTTCGAACACCGGTATGCGTGCACGGCGGGCAGGAAGGCGTAGCATATGCGATCTGGGCAGAAGCTCTTGCAAACCTACAGTTGGATAATGCATCTCTTGCAATATGGGATATTCGCAATGGTGAAGAACACTTGACGGCTTACAATACCCAAGGGGCACGCGAAGATTGTGATACTGTATGGCATAACATACATAATGATAAAGGAGCTGTCACGACTACAATAGCTGGCGGTTTAGGTTGTTGTTTGATACCAATGCATCATAGTCTGTAGAAAGTCGGGCACGTTCGACCTCAAATCCAAGCAAAGTAGCGGGATATGAATTCGCGATTATTGTATGGAGACTACAATATAGATAGAAACAAGTGATACAGCCCATGCCTGCTACCAGCAGACTCTTGTACAAGCTGCCTGCAGGTGGTCCACCACGAACGCGTCCCTTCGTGAAGGATTAAACTTGAAGTGAATTGATGCGAGGCAACCATGGCGGGAAATACAATTTCATCGCATGAGGACGGCCCGGCGGATGATATGCTCCTGCATTAGCGATGAAGTTATACTCCGGGTCATTGCATGCGCCGTACATGATCCCCCTCGCCCTTCTATGCGAACCGCACAACAGTGCCAGGGGTAATCTTAGGTGGTCCGAATCAATAGAGAAGACACAACGGTTGCAGCCATTCAGCTGAAACACGCCCCACACTTAATGTTGTTGCCAAAGCTCTCAGCACGGCGTTGGTTTGAACTGCCTGCGATGATCAGGAAGAAACGCTACGCGAGGCATGGTTTTCTGTGAGGGGCAGTGTCCTCGTACGGTACTGTAGTGTGGATCGCGCTAGGGGTATGGCAGGGACATGACAGTTTGTAAGCGCTATTGGGATTAGATTCCGGCGTAGAGTAGTGTATTGTGAAGTACTGTTGCTGCGTGCATAGTGTTGAGTAGGTGGGGGTAAATTTATGTATAAGACGTGGGTCCATGCTGGGTCTCTCGAGGGAGGTGTGCCAGATGTCCGTCCAGTGGTGAATTTGAGCGGCAAGAGAAGTTGAGAGGTTGAGCATGGTAAATATCTTGAGGGAGTACAGAGGATGATGTTCGGAAGGCGCAATATGTACAAATTAGACCAACTTTTGCGCCTTAACTTGCATTACTCTCAGCCCTACTGTATGCCTTTCCGCGGATCTGTGTATTCCCAAAACATGCATTCACAATCGACGAATCAGTATGTGCTAACCACCCTCTCTCATCCTCTCGGACCGGTTACAGTCGCATTTGGAGAGGGCGTATCGCACTTAGCCCAGTGCAAGGCCCGCTAATTTTCCTGCTCTCTGCGCCTTCCCACTCGTCATAGCTTTCGTGAGGAGGAGCTCGCATTTTACGTCAGCAATGGTACACTCGGCAACATACAGTGGGTTGTACAGTACGTGGCTTACTTGTATCAGCTAGGTGCCAATTGCGAGCTTATCATGGCGCCTGGCTCGCTGTCCGGATCGTGCCCACCCTGTGAGCAGGATATTCTACAGTGCAGCATTCGAATATCGTACCCTTGGGTACTGTGATGCGCTCTTCAACAGTCATTCGTAAGACTAAACAGTTTGCTGACCCTTCTGGGGCACAGAAATGCACTCCTATGACCGTACATTGTCAAGGCAGGTGGCGGACGTCCGC
Source organism: Chondrus crispus (assembly GCF_000350225.1). NCBI lineage: Eukaryota > Rhodophyta > Florideophyceae > Gigartinales > Gigartinaceae > Chondrus > Chondrus crispus. Next base: position 36,650 of record NW_005179387.1, on the reverse strand, counting down.
AGGTGTCCAAGGATGTTCTTGGGGAGCAAACGTAATGCGGATTGCGTCACGGCTATAGCACTGTACCGTGGTGCTCGCATTTTATCGTTTTGCGTGTTCAAAATCGAAAGAGTGGAAGCTTCGAAAGGCGAATCGCTTTACAACTTGTACCCCTCTGGTAAAGTACCGTCGGTCAACTACAATTGTACAGTACAGTATATGTGGCTACGATACATATATCGCCTACGTGCTCTTCATCTTCTGTGTCAGCGCGCATTAAACCCTCTCAGTCGTTCTCTATTGCGGTATCGGTTCCAGATTGAAAGCGTACCTCGTCCTGTAATCTATCCGAAGGGGTTGTTTCTCTGCTTCTGTCGCAACCTGTAAAACTGAGCACTTCGACAAAGGAAGATCAAACACTGCGCTGGCGGTCAGCAAGTATCGATAGATAAGTCCGCTGCAACGCACATGTGTCGCCCGGCTGGGCATGACGTCCGCTTCGGATTCGGGGTGGAATCAACGCTGGTGCTTTCTTGCCTGCAAAATTTGTCCGGGGGGGAGTGAATGGAATCTCTCGAAGTGGTTCTGCTTACGGTAGGGTATATGATACGCATTGCGCGCGTGCTAGTCCACATCTGCATTCATTGGCCTTGAGAAACTGCTCTAAAGAACGGAGCGACAGGATGCGCACGGTGTGCCCCAAGAGGAAGATCAGTTTGCATCGTTTGATAACAGCGCACTGCATTGCACTGGGCTGTAGCAGCATTCCGGTTCGTTTCCACTGTCTCTCTCGTTCCGCCGCGTCCCCTCTCATCGACGATACTTGCATATTGTATTATGCTGCTGCAGTACCATAAGAACCTGGGTAATGTCGCTCCTACCAACGCGACGATTATGGCAACTGTTGCAACTTTCTACTGTACGCTGCTCGTATCTATTATCAAACGCGTTGCTTCAGATATGTCGTGGTTCCCTTCACTACCAGGTGGTGAGCCTGCTCTCACGCTTGTAATTCCATTTCACGCTCGATGAATACAGAGCAGTATCGGAATTGCCTTTGAAGCAACGCTCCTTGCTGCCCGCACTGCATTCGAAGAGGTTGGAGAGAGAGCGAGGATAGCAGGCGGAATAATGATGCTGCAGAAACCCGGAATGAGCAAGGAAGCAAATCACAGACGTACCCATACATCCATTGTTGGTCGGGTATGCCGCAACGCTTGTGAAGGCCGCATTGCTTGCAGGATGTTTCATCGGTTTGGCCGGATGGCATAAAATTGAGGTGGTACCGGGTCCAGCATACGGTACCCTTGGTACGGCAGCTCATACAGCCAAACCACTTTGAAGTTTCAGCGATCGAAAACCAAGACAGGAAGGGTAAAGCTTTAGAGTGAAAAGATGACCAGAAAAGCATCTGATACAACTGTAAATAGTGCATAGTATTTTCAAGATTTTGAGCAAAATCCATGAAATACTTCAAAAAAATCTATCTTCCCACCAAACGTAGCCTTCAACAAGGCCAGCCTGTCCATGAATGACCTTCCACCGAACAAGCGCACCCAGCGTCGACATCCTCGCCCACCCAACACCCGCGATTTCGGGTTGTTTTTTCATTTTTGCTTTTTGCTTGTTTATTCATGCAGAAACTAAGAAACTTCATGATTCTTCATGAAGAAACGACTTTAGACAATGGTAGCCACGACTTACACGTTACATCTCCATGATGGAGATGGGCTACAGGGACCCTAGGAAGGCATGGGGGATCTCGATTTGGATGGTTGATCGCGATTATCGGTGAGTCACTTGAAGAAGGCCGAAGTGGTGATTTTTTCATTTTGCAACATTATCTGGCAGTTTTTGCGCGCAATTGCGCGCAAAAACATGATTTAATGAAATCGCGGCCCAACACCTACCACGGTGGTAGGTGTTGGGTGGGCGAGGATGTCGTGTGTGGATGCGGTAGCATCGTGGTAGTACCACTACCGCATCCACACATGGCACCTCGTCACGCCGCGCCTACAGCGTCACACGGCACGGTCATTTCTTCCGCCCCGCAGCCTCCGCCGCCTCCGCCGCCTCCCGGCCGCTTCGGCTGCTGCGATGATGTCATCGCTTTGGGCGCAGGCGTGAAGTGACGCTATCTGAGCAGCTGTGGAACGATGCGCGAGTGAACGGTTTTGAGGGTCGCTTACTTAGTTTTTCAAGACTTATGCTCACTCGATAAGAAGAAGAAAGATACCCTTGTCACTGCACTTGGCTACTGCGTTCCGGTAAATTTTGGTAGGGACTGCGGGTCTTTTCCGGTTTTTTTTCAGAAAGCACTGGCAGTGAAGCTTTACTGAGCAATCTTGAATCGTTTATAATGATATCTTCAAGCCAAAACGCCCGTATAGAAAGGCGGTTGGTCGCTAAACCGCATTAGATTGTCAGGCTTTCGCTGTATTCGAAGCCGACATCCTCAAGTTCTGCAAAATATTATTGCGGAGGGCAGGTGCATTAAAGAAATCATGTCCAAGTTGATGTATAACTTTCAATTTAATGTATATATTTTGCAACGTGTACAGCAGTCGATGGGCCAGGGCGGGGAGGTCGAGGTTCTGATGGGACTGCACGTGAACAATACAGTTATTTATTTATTTTTGCATCCCTTTTTTATTAAAAGAAAAATTGTTGGGCAGATGTCCCTTTTTGAATTATTTCTGTCTTCTTCTGATGTTAAGCGCAAACAAAGTCGACCTCAAATAAACTTTACGTAGTTGTTGCTCAAATCTGCCAAGCAACCTGCGCGTCCATGATCATCTCTCAACACAGCATAAAGCCCATGTACTGCACAGGGTCATCAAATGCTCCAGTAAAATCCCTAACTCGAAACATTGTGCTTCTGTCGCTTTCCGACGAAAAATCGTGTATTTGCACCTACCTTCGCAAGCCAAATCCATCGCGAGCAAGGGAGAAAAATTTCACAACTCAAACCCAACTCCCGACCACCGGAAGATAGACTACGGGATTTACCGTATTGTGAGCAGTCCATAAATTGCCTCCTGGTACGAACCATTCGTGCCCTGCTAAAATAAATAACACTCATGCCTGGAATATCGAGATGAGATCGTTCTGCTTCGCGAAAAGTCCCTCTTCGTCTGCCGATGACAAAACATTTATCTATGCGGTGAGCCTCCTCGGCATTTTTGTTGGGTATGTACACTCGCTAGTGAGAAGGCTAGTCAGAGTCTGCTGACAACGCCCTAGTGGCAGAACTCCGTCCGGCAATTCCGCATATCTCTCTCCAGCGTCAGCGTGAAAGTCTCTGCACCCAAACTGCTTCCAAGACTACTCATATGCTCGCCGAGCTCATGCTGATCTCGCACCTGGCTTCGTATTACTTGGCCCAACATTTCCGTCAGTTCCATGTCTTATGTGGGTGTCTACTATTGACCGGCAACAGCGTCGTGCACGACGAGAGATTCACCGCCTCCCTCGTCGCCCTCGACAGATAGTTTTAATAATTTGAACAGGGGACTAACGAATTTTTTTCCCTCATGTCATTTGGGATTATACATTCTTCCTGCATGTTTAATACGTCATGCTCCATTGCATCCGGCAGGCTGGATTCTATGAGACACGTCCACCAAACCTGGAGAGAGATGCAAAGACACAAGACGAAAGAATGGGTGCCTCTTATTTGTGGCACAATCCGGTAGGGATTGAATCATTCTAGATAGACATGTCCTGTGAAAAGTATGACTGCAAGGTGTTCTAATGCATTGGGAGCAAAGAGTAAGCGGTTGTAGGCAAATGGCAAACAGCTCCATGATATGCTTCTCCTTTATTAATTACCTGACCCTCCTTTATGTTCGCTCTGTCTTCTGCGGTGCATTTTACACCCGGCGAGATTTTATTCATATCGCACCATCCGTCAATCCACAGAAGTACTTCGCACATCTACGGATTTTTCTCTTATGACCCTCCGTCCGTTTCTTAGAAAGCACGCGACCATACCACTAGGAACGAAATGCTCCCGAACCAACACCAAAAGAATCGAATGATAACAATCATGAGAAGCACTTTTGAACCACGCCTGTTCCGATGTTTCTGGGCGGAGCGACAACCCAATCAAAAGAACGCCTCCCGCTTTTGACAACATGTCCAAGCCCTGGGAACGCCTCATGGAAACTTAGAACCAATGATCTATTTCGAGCAACCTTCCTTAATAGCTTCACTCTTGAACGGCGAGCCATTGGAGGGTCTGTCTCTGTCCCGATCTGCCAGTCGGGGTTCTGAAGTTGATCCGGCTTTGCAAAAGGAAATTCCAAGCCCAGTGGACAAAAATCGAAAACCAGTTAATAAAGATATTACAATACTCGAAAATTGAATGGGGTTTGCCGGTTGCTGGTGTTGCTTACCTTTGACTCCCACGTGTCTCCAGAAACAATGAGGGTTTCTCCATTGGACTCCACTTCTATATAGTTGTGACCAGGACTGTGCCCTGTGTTGGACATAAAGCGGAATCCTGGCAGCGGCGAGCTGTCTTCCTCAACTAGTTGGAGGCTGGGTGCGTATGGGGCAACCCCATCGCGGTAGACTTGTGCAAAGCCCACTTCGCATCAATTACAATAGATGTTGAATCTGTCAGTTAATTCGTTGCGAGAGAAGTAAGCTTCGTAAATCAGATACCTTTGACAGCATGCATAACTTACGCAGTGTGTCCCTCAATGGATGGTCCTCGGAAATAGGAAGCGGCTCTGTCATCCAAAAGCGATTTTCTGTGACTCCAACATAAAGCTTCGCATTCGGGAATGCCGGACCACCTTCCAGGCCCAACAATCCGCTGACGTGATCTGCATGGCCATGAGTCAGAAAAACGTGATCGATAGACTCTGGAGGAATTCCTGCTGCGCGCATGTTTTTGAAAAGGAGACCGGCTGAGGCCAGGACCGGAACTTCTTCGCCTCCTCGAGCTCCCGGATCAATGAGGACACGCCCGGCTTCGGTGTCTAACACAAGGACATTCTGAGAGAGGGTAAGAGGGTCTATTGAGCGAAAGCATGCGCTGTATGAAGCGTTGACGTCTTCCACCGGTGCGAAAAAAGGAGGTGTCGTGAAGGTCAAAAATCCATCGTAAATCACTGTGGCGCGAATGTCGCCTATTGTGAAGCGGTAGACGGGAGAATTTTCTTGGCACAGGAAGCCCAGGATCGGGACAAAGCAAAGCAAGAAAATGGCACTCCTAAGAAACATGGTTGCGCCAGTAAAAGTTGCAAGCGTCGCGTGTGAATCTGCGATGGACCAGCTCGGTTTTCCTCGGACGAATGAATAGCAGGTTAGGGATGCTTCTGAGGCAAGGAAGAAGGCTCCGTCGTCAGGAGTGAAGTACCGATACTATTTATACTATTTATGCTGCTCCCGTAGTTATCAGTGTGCAACAATGACGTACGGTGTTTCTCTAATTCAGTAGCTCAGCAGCCTCAGCTTTCGGGGCAGCAACACAGAAGAAAAATATTAGCAACAAAGAAGCAGCTAGCCATAGGAGTCGAACAAAGAATCAAGGGTTTTTGCGACACCAAAGTACCGAAGGCAGCAGATCTCTTGAGCTCTAATGCAACAAGGCAAGAGCGCTCTGGTTTCCCACAAGAACTGAATCCATTGCTGTTGGTGACGAAATGCCACGATTTTCGGACAAGAAAGAGCAACACTATAATGTGCATCGCAGACAATTGACCTCTACACAAGGCACAGACAAGGTGCCCCATGCGAACCTCAGGCAGATGCCTGCAGTACAAGGACGCAAATATTTTCAATTCTGTACCGAAATTTGAGGTTTGTGTAAAGTTTATATGTGAGGCAGATGGAGCTCAATCCAGGTGTGTGCTCATTGATTTATTTATTCAATGTCCTTTTGAGCGAATGCTACCCTTGGGTATCTCTGACAGTGTGCTCATGAAACGGCTGGTAGAAACGAATTATTGTACGCCCTGCAGTAGAATATACCTTTGGAGGCTCAGATGAGAATACGTGGACTTCTCGAATGAAAAGACACGTGGAGTGCTTACATGGATTTGATTATTTATTTTACACACAGACGATAACTATGATACCAGTAGTTCAACTGCATCGTTAGGGTGACCCCACCGCCAACAAAATTTCAGTCCTAAAATTCCAACTACAGGGGGGGGTCGCGATATAGTGCCATATTTGTTAGTGCCAGCTCCGATATAGTGCTACTCTTCTGCGGGTGGCACGAATTTTGAGCCAAAAACGAAGGGTCTCCAGGGAGGCAGTTGGATGGACATGTGTACTGCCCGAGAGCCGCTGCCGCCGCGGAAAGATATTATGCAGTTGCCAACTCGAATAGAGACTATGGCGGAAAAAGGCAGGGTCGATGATGCAATTGGACATCTGCAAAAGTTTAGGCTGGCATTTCTGGCTGCGAAAAAGGAGGAAGTCAATGCAACGGCTCGGCAGCTACTAATAACAGAAATGCTTGATTAGTCTGTAGCGAAGATACAAAGCATGAGTGATGGCGTCCTGCGAGCGGTCTTTCTGAGCAGTGATGCAAGGAAGTGGCTGCAAAAAAGCCGTAAATCTCATTATCTAACAGTGCCTGGTTCGATATAGTGCCGTTTTCGGCCCATTGACACAGGGTAGCACTATATCGCGACTCCCCCCCCCCCCCCCCCCCCCCCCCTGTACTAAAGTTTGGACCGATGGAAGAGATTTTGAACCCCACCGCGCCAGCATTTGTCCTAAAGTTTAGAATTTGGGCAGGATTCTTTTCCAAACCAAAATTATTTGGTCGAGATTTTTGTCCAAAGCGCCGTTTGGGCGAGCTTCGTTCTATAGTAACGGTACAGAAAACATCTGAATTTCATGTGCTTACAGCTCTACCAAAGCTCTTCCAAATGGCTTTGCGCCAATATTGGAACAGACGCGTGCAGTAGCTTGCTTCTTTGCGCCAAATGTATTTCTACAACAGACTTGTAGCCTAATTGGGGTGACCCTGAATATGATAGAAGTATCGTGTTACAGGCGCGGTTAGGTTCATCTCTGAGAGCCTGTCCCAACACAGCATGTCTCTTTGGGCGTATTTTGGCACACGGGGAATTTATGGAACACCCCTAATTGATGCTTCAGGGCAGACACGTGTGGCAGCCCATAGTTTGCGAATCCGCCGACTAAAATTTTGCTCGAAAATCAATGAAGTTTTAGGCGCAGTTAGCGATTCTCTGAATGACGGTAAGCGTTCCACAATAATATTGCGGACAACTATCTACACATGTCAGGCTTTTCGTAGATTTGGTCTAAGACGACGAGAAAAATGATCCCTTCCCCAACAGAAGCTAAGCCTCCATAACATGACTTCCTTCAATCAACAGCGTTTTAAAAAGGCAGGCAACAGATTTCCTCTTCCTCAAAACTAACGAGGATTTCTCTGCTCAGTTAGGTAACCTCTCTGATATCAATGGCTTGCACAGAATTGGTTACTAAGAAGGGTATGTTATACAACACTTTTTAAAAAGATGATAAGATGAGTGCTAAGTTGATCTCAATAGTTACACTTTTTTTCAGAAAGGTTAGGGCCGGGCATGCCTCTTTTGGCTAACTGTGCTTTGCAACGATTATTGAAACTGACCTCATGCATCGATTATTTATACTGTCATAAATTTAAGAGTGCTGCAGATTGCAGTATCTCACTGAAATAGGTTTGAAGAAAGTCACTCCAAATGTCCAGTGATCGAACCAGAGTACCACACTTTTCTTATTTGAAATGTGCCTGATTTATTATTCCCTCCTTAATATTGCTCCAAATTGTTAGCACTTCATAGCTTGGCACTATAGAGCGAACAAGATAGGACGCTACGTCTCCTCATTCAAAAAGTTTTATTTACAAGGCCGCGTGAGCGTCCACGACCTTTTCTCCGCACGGCATGCAGCACTTGTGGTATCCTGTACTTTCAAGTGTTATGAATAAATCAAGGAGTCAAAGCATTGAGGTTCTGCCGGCTTCGGACAAGGAATCGTTTATCTACTTCTATCTGCCCAAGTCAAATCTAACACCAACCCTAAAACAAATTCCATATAGCCCACAGAACGCAGCCTGCTACCAACCACACAACCGCCGCAGAAAAAGCACGCATGCTTGGAACACCGTAAGTGTGGTCCCGGCCCCTTTCTTCGAGCACATGCCGGAAAGCCACCATGCGTAAAATTAGGTCGTTCTGCCTCACGAAGAATCCTTCCTGGTCTTCCTGCGACCAAACATTCATCCATGCAGCGAGAATTCTTTCCCTTGTTCTAGGATATCTACGCTCGCCGGTGAGAAGGTTGGTCAGAGTCCGTTGACGGCGCCCCAATCGTAAAACTCTGTTCAGCAATTCCGCATATCTCACACTAGCATCAGCCTGAAATTGATGTACACCCAAAATTCTTTCAAGGGTTCGCATCTGCTCGCCGAGTTCGCGCTGTTCTCGCACCTGAATTTGCATTTCCTGGCGCAGGCTTTCCGTCAGTTGCATGTCTAGGTATCTCCTACTAACTCGCAACGACGTTGTGCGCGACCACACACCTCCTCGCCTTCTTCGCCGCCCCCGAACCATAGTTCTAGTAATCTGACCAGGGGACCGACGAGTTCTGGTCTCTCCATGCCGCGCGGGACTATTGTACTCTTCCAGTAGGTTTCGTATATCCTCCTCTGTTCCAGCCGGAAGACCAGATTCGACAAGAGACGCATTTACGACATCTGTGGAGAGTTGCACTCGGCATAGAGGACAAGGAAGATGCCTTCTACTTGTGACGCTCTCGGAGTGGAATTGCATCATTCTAGAAAGACATATCCTGTGAAAAGTGTGACCACAAGGTGTTCCAATGCATTGGGAGCAAAGAGTAAGGGATTGCAGGCAAATGGCACACAGTTCCATGCTTTAGTTCTCCTTTAATAATTACCTGACTCTCCTGTATGTTCGCTGTGTCTCCTGCGGTCCAATTTTTATACTCAGCGAGATTGTGATCATGATCGCATCATCCCTAAATCCACAGAAATACCTCGCGCTTCAACGGCTCTTCTTCTCAAGACGGCCGTCAGTTTCTTAGAAACTATCCGACCACTATCTTAAGAATAAAATGATCCCAGATCACAAGACCAAAAGAATCGAATGATAAGAATCATGAGATACACTTTTGAACCACGCCCGTTCCGATGAGTATGGGCGGGGCGACAACCCAATCAAAAGACCCTTCGCGACTTTTCACAACATATCCAAGATCTGGGAACGCCTCATGGTAAGCAAGAACCAAAGATCTGTTCTTAGCCGCTTGCCTTAATAGTTTCATTCTTGAACGACGAGCATTTAGCGGGTCTGACTCCGTCCCGACTTGCCAGCTGTGGTTCTGAAGTTGATCGGGCTTTTCAACAAAATATTCAAAAAACGAGAAAGAATCGAAAATTGTTAGTAAGATATAAAAAATCAGAAATTGAATGGTTACGCACATTGCTGATCCTGCGTACTAGTGGGGTACCCCCTAAAAGTTGAACATGATTAGAAAAATAAATGTAAAAACAAGAAGCAAGCGGCATCGGAGAAAATTTTTTGACTGTTTGGAAAACTGACAGTCTCCACGTACCTGCTTTTCTGATCTCAGGAGCCAAAAGGCTCATACATCGGCATGAACGGCGTCTTTCGGTCCGGGTATCGGAGAGGTTGCAACCACAGAAAAAGCACCCATTATTTGCACGGACATTTCACTGGCTGATGCATTTCGACATTGCAATTTTTAATTCTAATTGCTATTCCGGGACGGTGCAACCTCCTGTGCTGCCTTCTTGAAGATTGCGGCACGCCGAGCGGAAGTTCTTTTCTTCGCAATCTGGCGACGTACCAACAGAGACCTTGGATAAATGGTCGCATCCTTATAATGGTGCACACGGAAAGCAAGCGCTTTCTCCCGTAGCGTTAAGCGCTGCGCTCTAGTCCGCTCCACAGCCTCAGCTACACGTTGCGCTACATCGGCCTCCCTCTCCTGCCTTACTGCCCGCCTAGCTCTTCCCATAGCGTCCTTGCACCTTGCCAACTCCATCGCGACATCCGTTATCAGGGTCAACCCAGCCGGTGTGTCAACATAACCGCATTGTAGCACGCGCGGTTGTACACATAAACTATCCTTGTACACCAAGCGTTTCTTTTCTAGCATTTCCTTCATTTCCGAGACTGTCGCCAAAGATGTTTTATTGATAGAACACTGCGGACGGGGCACGTCGATGAGGGCACCAGCATTGAGTGGCCATATACCAGATTTCCTAAAAGCAGAAGTCACATGTGCTCGCGTGAACGCCTTGCCACATGCCTCTCGCATTACCTTTATATAGTCAAACACGTCGTAGCTCTTCCATTCTGTACGGGACGAAGACTGTTCGACACAGCTGCGAATGTGTTCTTTAAATGGACCGAAAACCCCAACATCCAGAGGTTGGGTTGTGCCGCTTGTATGCGCAGGCAATGCGTATACCACAATCCCAGCTTGCTTCAGAGTATGTAGAACCCGGTACCGCATATGGCTTCGATAGCCATCCAAAATTAAAAGAACCTTCCTGCCATGTACTGTGAGGTCCTTGGCATCATCCGCAAAATATTTTGCCCAGCGCAGGAAGTGTTTGCTGTCCACCCCAGCCACATCCTCTCGTGTGGTTATGACACTCCCTCGAGGAAGACAATCCGCAACCGTCTCCATGACCGGTGCCCCATTGAGCTCAACAGTGCGATACTTTAGAGATTTACCCTCGACAACAAATAAAGGGCGACCAACATCCCCATTGGCAAATATCACGGGCATGACTGTTATTCGTTTAACATTCCTAAACTCTGGTGATCTCTGAAGAGACTTCTGTCCTCGAGCACTGTAGGACTTTCTTCTATTCGACTGTGCGCAATCTTTGCTTGGCCTCGTACCACTTTCGTCTAGGTTGGCAATGCGCGAAGAGTCCAAGTTGTACACACGAATAAGCCGTTCCAATTCCGCAAAATGGGTCGTCAGATTTTCGGCATTGGTTGCTTTCCAGCGAGTCTCTTCCTCTGTAGAGGCCCTTCCGAATTTGATCTTTTCTCGGTGGCGCTTAGAATGGAGTGATAGAAACTTTCGTCCAGGGCGCCCCTCAATAAAAGGTATTGTATTCTGGCGTTCGGCTGAAAACGAAGTCACCATCAATTGGACAGCATCTGCGACGTCTGTCCGTTTGAGGAGGAAGCCGCGGCGGGAGTACGAAAGAACAAGGTCAACAATGACTTGCTCCTCATCGGTGGATAGGTAGGTGCGTGCTTTTTTTGATTCACCTCTGTGTGCGAATCTGTACTGAAAAGTCGCCAAAGGGAGCCGGGCAAGTCGGGCAGCCTCGCGCCTAGTTGCGCCATTATCGATAGCAATGACGGCTCGGTTGAAGTAGTCCTCTTCCTTCCTCTTGCGACTGGTCTTCTTGGTCATGGTGTAGTGGCCGTGGTGTGAGGAGAAGCGGAATGAGCTCTAATGCCCCAATTTGCACCGAGGTTTCACCAAAGTTTGCTTTCCGATGGCAAAAAGGGCGCCAAGTCGGATTCTGCATGTCAAATTGCGCCATTTGCATTTTTGAACGATTTACGTCATTGTCACTGAACGTTTTTCACTCAAAAGTTGAGTCATTTACCGGTAGAAGCTGCATCACAATAAAATTTGCAATAAAGTTTTTGTTCCAGTGATGGGTGCTCTGTTCAAGAAAGGGGGGCATGTACGGGTACCTTGGACATCCATGCGTCCCCGGAAACAAACAATGAGGCTTTCTCCTTTTGACGCTATTTGTATGTGGTTGTGACCCGAGCTGTTCCCTGGGCTTGGCAAAAAGCGAAATCCTGGTAGCGGCGCGCCGGCGTCGCGAACCAGAACGAGTCTGGATGCGTAAGGGGCAATACTTTAACGATAGGTACGCGCAAAGCCCACTTTGCGTCCACGACAAGAGATGTTGAAACCGTCCGTTAGTTCATTGCGAAAGAAGTTGGCTCCGGAAAGCAACTGTTATGGCGGCATGTACGACTTACGAAGTGTGTCTCTCAGTGGATGATCCTCGGAAATAGGATGCGGCGCTGTGATCCAAAAGCGATGTTCCTTGATTCCTATGTAAAACCGCCGCATTCCGGAATGCTGGACCACTGTCCAGGCCCAATAATCCATTGACGTGATCGGCGTGGGCGTCAGTCAGGAAAACGTGATCTATTGGACTCTGGAAGTATCCCTGCCGCGCGCATATTTCGGAATAGGAGGCCACCTGAGGCTAGGAGCGGATTCGCTTGACCTCCTCGAGATCCCGAGTCAACGAGGACACGCCCGACTTTGCTTTCTAACATGAGGACATTCTGAGACAGGGTAAGGGGGTCTATTGGGCGAAAACATTCTTTGTATGTAGAGCGTAAGGCCTCGAAAGGTACGAAAAACGGACTTGTTGAGAATGTTAGAAGTCCATCGTACAGCACTGTGCCGCGGGTGTCGCCTAACCTGAAGTGATAGATTGTGTGAGGTACAGTTGTGGGATTATTGGCCATATTTGGATCAAGGATCAGACGGATGTGCCTGAGGTAGGGATACTGATACAGGGCTACGATAAAGGCAGGAACAAGATGGTAAAGTAATCAGCATGAACGCTGGGCTGTGTAGAATTATGTCAGGTCCAGCTCCGCCACAATGTTGGAGGAGAATAGCGGTCACTCTTGTACACTTGGACAGAACAGCACGCATGGAGAAGGGGGGAGACAGATGACCGACAGCCTGCATTCATGAGCAACTGTAGACCGGAGAGTGAAACACCTCGTTGATTGAGCTCGCCCACTACGTGGGATTAGACCCGTATTAACGGGGATAGCTCTATAACGTGGCTAACCATGAGGCACACGCCTCTGCTGCCTGAATTGGCAGGTGAGCTCCCGCTCATACCGAGTGATCTCACTTTGATGTGCTCGGTAAATTACCACCGTTCACTATACGGAATAATCTTCTGTATACCACGCGGTAGTGCGCCTTAAATCAGATTATTTCCCTGGTTCAGACAACGTCCGAACACAGGAATTGGTTCTATCCCTTTGCGGTCCTCCGGACAGGGCTTGGACCGCAACTGCAGGACCGATGAATTTCGCGGGCCTCGAGTTCTTGGCTGTGTAGTACTTAGCCACAGACCAAGCTGGTCTGAGTAAATGCATCGCACACACGGATGACATTCGTGCTGAGCGACATTGCCTCTCTTCGCCCCCTTTGCATTACATATTTTTTCCTCCCTTTTACCTCTACTGACTAACACTACCTATCACGCCTACGCAATAGCGACAACCCAAAAGTTGTTACAAGAGGCTGACACGAAATATCATGGAATGGAAGTAAAATAGAAAAAGAATAAAGTGCAGGAGCACGCGGGACCTCAGAAGATGAGGAACCGGACATCGTTTTGTTGAGCAATTCTACGTTCTAACCCCTCACGTTTAGCTCTAGCTGCCCAGGCGTCTAAAGTGGCTGCCCCTAACCTTTTGTTACTACGTTAGACCGCAGCTTAAGTACTGATTTCTCGCGTCTCTTCGCTGCCGCCTCTATCGTCTATGCTGTATTACTGCACGCTGCATTTGCCACTTCCGGTGCGTTGCCAATTGAAGCAGAGCTCGTTCTAGTCGCTATGTTCATTGCTTGCATGCTGCCACTCTATCTATGCCGCTGATAGAGCTGGTGAAGGTTGCGATCTTTCCTCCGAGTTGACGATTGCATTCGCCCACATTGCATTGCCGCTGCGGCATATACCTTTTCGTCTCCATAGCCGAAGGTCCTGCATATTCAGATACATCGCCGTGTTCTTGAGTGCATGCCGATTCGCATGTGCACCTTCATTTACAGAAACCCGGTCACTGATCCAATCAGGATATCTGGTTTCACAACAGTGCAGTACCGAATTGGAAATGATTCGATTTCAGAACTTTACGGTTTGACCGTAGCAACCGCTTTTTGGCCCTTGCTACTTGCCACATGCATTGCTGTAAGTATTTTTAGGTATTTTTTGTGTCTTTTCCGCTGCCACCTATTGGCCAGGGATACTGTTTCTTTATTACACTAGGGTCACACGGCTAACCGAGTCAGGAGTTCGATGCCGGCGCGGCTCTATAAAAGCCGCACCGTCACTTGCCGCCCCCCACACACATACAGACTCACACAAATAAATCAACCCACCCCATCAACGACCGCCCATCCCGGGACTGCACTACCAAAACTCGTTTCACAGATTGCAGAGTTTTCTTGGCACAGGCTGCCCAGGATTGGTATGAGGCAAAAAGAGAAAATAACACTGGGGAGCATCATGTTGGATCTGGTGAAAGTTACAAACGCCGTCTGCGACTCTTCGATGGACCGACAGGTTCTCATGATTGCAGAGTTGAAATGATTCTGTGACAGGGCTGGCTTTCTTTACTTTCACAGTACCTACCGATACTATTTATACTGCTTTCACAGCCCCCGTGACTATCGTTGTGTAACATACAGTATGGCTCCAATTAATTGATACAGCCTCAGCTTTTAGGTCAGGAACATAGTACCGGCAACAGGATAGAAACATATTAGAAACACAAGAGCAACATACATTCAGACCGGAACAAGTTCTCTTCGCTTCTTGGCGTACCGTAGTAATATGGACAGACGAGGCTTCCCGACGTAAAGCAGCAGAGGGCGTTATGGCTTTCCACACGCACTCATTCAAATGATGGAAACAACATAGCACAGTTTTTCCATAAAAACATAGCAGTGTAGGTCGCAGATGAATAACCTCTACAAGATTCCTCTTGCAAACTTCCGTCCGATCCAACATGAGGACATAAACAGGTTTCTCGTTGGTTTGAGTTTGTAAATGTGAGCCAGATAGCTCTAAGAAGATTATTGATGAAATGGCAGATGTCTGCCTCACGCGGTAATACATTGGGCTCAGATGAGATAAAGAAGTCCTGAGGGAATAAACACATAGAGATCTTCTTGTCACTAATTGCCACTTTGTAGCAGATAAATATTGAGCCTCTGCTTGTTGAATTACCATATCATGCGGGTTCATTCGTGCCCTATTCTGATTAATTCTCCCTTACTCACCTCTAAATTGTGGTTGCCGTGGATAATTACGTTCGTGTTGTTTTGATATGCTGTCTAACGGATTGCAAATCCATTGTGGATGACTTTTTGTATTACGTTGGACATATAACCGGGTTTCATATCAGTGTTCGGACCTCGCCCAATAATTCACCTAGACATGTGTATGGATTAGCTGTCATGCGTTTTATGGCTCAGGATTAGTGTAGCCCGGCCTATGTCGTCGTATAGTCACTAAGAGCTTAGGTTGGGTTTCTTGGCAGGTTTACCAAGCTACGTGGGATATCTACTTAAGAGTTGTTGTTCACAGTAAAGTACGAAATGAGCAGCACCGCTCAGGTGGAAAAGTCCAAACACGTCTATCCTTCCATCTTTATCACGTCCTTAAGTCCATAACCTTCGCTGCTGCGATCGATCTGAGACGAAAGACTGCTCCCGAGGTTTCAAGATTCTGATTCGTTCTCTCACCAGTTCACATTCAAATTTACGCAAATCTCAGTGCATGCTACTATGCCGTTTTCGATTGGTTCTGGTATAAGCGAGACTTCCCCGGTGTGGTATAACTACCTTCGTCCCGACCACTCGGAAACGAGGGGGGTTGGAGGCAAGGGATCGCACGCCGCTGGGTAACCCACACGCGAACGCAAACCGTACAGATGGACTCGAAAAGAGGGAAGGCTCACGTGGCCGGCGACGCGCAGCCGGTCGGTGGTGCTAGATCCGGACGGCCGGTCACGGGTTAGAAGCCTGGGACTAAAAGGGAAACCGGAACGGGATAGCAATTAGCCGTAAAGGGAAGGGAGGCGAGTCTGCCTCCTCTTTACTAGGACGGGCAGGTGTCCTGGGTCTTAACCTCTAAGTGGGACGCCAGGACACCTGTCCCTCTACTGTAGCTGCCACTTACTGTGTACCAGCTACTGTACACAATTACTTACTTTGTGCCATTAACTACTACTTACTAGTTAGTCACCGTACGGATTATACACGTGTGTCCGTGGCCACGATCCCGGCCAACGTTTGTGCCACGTGTTACCCGTGGCCACGTCCGCTGCTACCGGCTGTCCCACGTCGGACCCTTGGGGTACTACTGTACACGGCGGCGGGCGCGTGTACGCCCGCTCGCTACTGCAGCACCCGCCCTCCCGCGCGGTTATCATCTCGCCGGAAGGTTGTGGTACGGAATTGCACTACATCCGGGACATATCTTTGTATCGACCATAACGGTTTGGGCTGCCATCAACAACTGAACACAAACTCGTACTCCCTCTCATGTGTTTCCCCAAGGGTTGATATGCTCCATCTTCACCCAATGATTTCCAGCATTATGTCCATCTCCTCTACGAAAATTAATCCAATCAGATGCACATGAAAAGAGAAAATGCAACACACATTCTCATCTATATCACTTTCATCCATAGTGACTTAGAGTGTGACGGACCGCAAGGACAGACTGTCCAGAACACAGTCCGCCAACAACAGTATTTAGGAGAGGCGACGGCAACGACGAGTAAAGACGACCCCATGAGGATTACAATTCATCAGGTTATGGCCCGCTTTGCACCACTGCTCACGCCAACGACAACACGACTACAAACTGGATCGCGCTTCACGCACACGCAGCAGCACGGCATACGTACGCAGCCGCGGACCCCCCGCGTCTCGCCAAGCCAGAACGGACAAGCCAACCCCAAGCCCACGGCAAACTCGATCCGAATCCTCATCACTCCCTCTCCCCGCACCTGGTAGAACTCCTCTACATTCCCCGCAGCGAACAAAGCTTCCACGCCTTCCCCACCATGGATCTCAAAGACATCCCTAAACTTGACCGATCCAACTCTGGACCATGGCTCCTCGCCCTCCGACCCGCCGCTTACATCAACTACTCAATCGCACATGTAGAAGGCAACCCGCCAATCCCCGCCACCGAACAGGATCTCAACATCTACATGCATGCCAAACACACGCTCATCGGCAAAATGATCTCATCAATACCTTCAGACATAATCAATCTGCTCTTCATGCCAGATGAGCTACCAACCCCGCATGGCCTTCTACAAAAGCTTAAGGCCGAACTTGACACCACCAATGTCAGCGCTCACCTTTACCTCAAGCAACTGGCTGAACAGTGCAACATCGAACCAGGCTTAATCCTATACGAGTACGTCCAACGACAAGGAAAGATACGTGCGCAAATGATCGCCGCACGCTTCCCGAACATTTCCAACCCGTCCACCACGGTGGATTTCATGATCGAATGACTCCAAAATAACACCACCACAGCTGACATCTGCCTACAGGCAATATCCGTCCATCCGAAAGACACCACACTCTTCGTACACAAATACAACCGCATCGAAATCTACCGTATTGCGCTACAACCTACCAATATTTGGCAACACCCCGTGACACACGGTAAGCCAAACATCGTCACAACAACACCGCGTGTACACGGTCGACTCACTCGCAGGCCCCCACCGTACCACCCCCACCCCTGTCGTCACCACATGTCAAAAGGAGTTCGGCTACCACAACACTCAGATCATGAGTGCCTCGACCACACACACACCCCCAGCACAAAAAAACGCCGGACAGGAAAACGTATGGCAAGGCCCGCGTTAGTCAGGAACTACAACTGTACAGTTGTTCAGTTTATTTTCTAACTGTCTAATTAGAGCCCCTTAGGGGCTGTTTATGACCTTAAAAGGGGCAATTTTGAAATCAGAAAACTAATTGTCATACCACGTTTCCAAATTTCCAACCACTACAACTGTCTGTAGATAACGACCGGTGCACGCGGAGTTTATTAATCTGGCGGCCGTGCACTGTCTACATGCGGTCGAGGCGCCCACGCGTAGTGAGCGCGCGCGTGTGCCGATCGGTCATGGCTATTACGCGTGTACAGTAATGCACAGGTCTTCCGCGCGGTAGTGCGTAGTGCGCGCGTATTGTGATGAACACGTTTAGTGTCCGCACCCGTACGGTATTTAGGAACTACGGCGCTAGAATGTTAATTGTGTACAGTACCCGGCACGCACTAGGACGCAGGTACTGTACTGGGACAGGTGTCCGGGCGTCCTTTTGAGAGGGTAAGGCCCGACACCCGTCCCCAACGGTAAACACGGGCAATCTCGCCGCTGTCCCTTTCGTGTCTAACTACAAACGTTCGGTAGCCCACCGCCCTGGCTTCTAACCCGTCGCCGGTCGCGTCCGTACCCGCATCTCGTAGCGAGGGCGGGTGACCGGCCACGGGTGCCACTCCCTTATCGTGAGCTCGTCTGGTATCAGTAAATCGTGTGCCGCGTTACCGGCGTCGCATGCTCTTTCGGCGACACCTCCGCCTCTCACCCAACCCAGGGACGAGAGCAGTTATCCCACACTGTTCTTCAAATCCGGATTTTTCGGAAAATTGTTGCAGACGTTCTCTTTTTTCACAGAAAAAAGATAGTTAACTTCTTTTGGCAGGGATAAGTTTGGCAGAAATCAACAAATGCATGAATATCAGAAGTGATGCCATTCTGAGCGACAGTTTTTTTTGGGTGTCAGGTATCGGTCATATAGTCACATTTATCAGTCTCGAGATTGTACAAACAGTGCCAAACAGACGATACTGTAGCATAAACACCCCGAAACGACTGTGGTTGTATGCACAGTTCTTCGTGCCCCTGCACTGACGGAGAAGGGGGGTACAACCTACAAACGGAGCCGGGTACGGGCCGGGTAGCGTGTGGTAGAGCGGGGAACGGACGGTGACGCGCGCACGCACGAGCAGATCGACGCCTCGACGCCCCGAAGCGGCACTGGGTGACATACCAGTGCCAATGGGCGGAGTCGGATCCGGACTCCCTCGCGTGCCGGCGCGTCCCCAACCCGCGCGGTTTCGTTTAAGAGGCTCGCAGTTGTCGGAAGCGTAGGTGGAGAATAAGCAGACTGGGATGCCGATCTAGCCGAAGGATCATGTACCAAGCCCGTGCTTGTCCCTCTCCCCCGCCGTGGGCTTCCCCTGGTATTTAATGTACAAGATAGTCCTATCATACTACAGTACAGTACGTACTGTATTGTAGTGCTACTGTTGCCAGTTTGGGCCGTCGCGCACTGTAACGCTGTCAGCCACTGGGGCTGACAGTACACGTGTGCTACACGTGTGTGTGCGTGCTGGTGTACTGCAGAGCTCGGGTTCTACAGTAGCTGATCTAATCTAAATCCAGTTGGAGAGTATACTGCACGGCCCGCTCCTCAAGAGTGAACGTCCACGTTCACCTCCGGCTTAAAGAGGCTGTCACCTTTGTTCTAACGGAGCCAGAGCCATCCCTGGTGTCCCTCTTTCCGCTTACGTGTAGACGCGTTTTCACGTCGCCGCCGTCAGTGTCCCGCCCAGCAGGGTCGCCGCCGCGTTGAGCGCGACAATAAATTCGTCCATCTCCTCCTTCGTATAAACGTACGAGCTCGCCGTCTCCGACGACGAGACGCCCAGTTCGAGATGCAGCGACTGCGCGCAGTGGTGCCCGGAGGGCACGATGACGCCCTTCAAGTCGAGCATAGTTGCTGAGTCGCTGCTGTGCACGCCGTCGACGTTGAACCGGCACAGCGCGGAGCGCTGGCCACGCGGTCCGCACATGCGCACCTCCTTCAGACCGGTCACCCACTCGTACAAGTACTCGATGACGGCGCCAAAGGGCCGCTATCTCGCCGATCGCGGGCGGGCCGGCCTCGACCTTGTGCGAGAGCTCCGTGTACGTCGACCTGTCCAGAAACGTGTCGGCGATCATCTCGCTGCCGCCCATGTACGGTGGCATCTGTTTCAGAAGCGCCTTCTTCCCCCACAAAAACCCCAAGCCCGTCGATCCGCACATCTTGTGCGTCCATGCCACGAAGGAGTCGCACCCGATCGCGCCCACGTCCACGGGCATGCGCGGCACGGACTGGCACGCAACCACCGGCACCGTTGCGCCAGCCGGGTGCGCCACGCGTGCGATGTCGTCCACCGTATTGATGCCCGCGAGCACGTCAGATTTGGTGCTGTCGTAGTAGCCCGTCAGCGCGTCGATGACAGCCAGCGTCGGTTGCAGGTCGGTCGTGCCGCACGCTCGTACCCATGCCGCACGTGCATCGCAGTTCGCGGCCTCCAAGCACCTCGCAATGGCGCGGCCGCGAAGGTCGTTGTAGTGCAATGCGCATTTCAGGGAGAGACCGAGGTCCAATGGTCCAACAAAATAAGCAAAACAACAACTGCCGACGGCATAGCGTTACGGAGCGTCTGACTCTCCCTTCTCCCCTTAAACGGTCTTGCGACCCATTGTAACTCAGATACCTGAAGGGGGGGCAGAGAGAAAAGGCCCAACCCGGGATCTTTGTGGTAGAGACTTACGAAGATAGTTGCTCGACGAGTGTGGGTTGGGGCGTGTACGTGGGGACCCCGGCTCCACTGGGTTGTAAGGCCAATGCTCGTTGAGCGTCTTCGACACCTTGAATCGCGACAAGGTCTTCTACAGGCGCGTCGCAACGCAGCCCGACGGGATGATATCAAAGTAGCAGTGCTACACCAACGTGCCGCCCGATGGCTCGAAACACCTTCACCAGCTTGGTCGCAACCAATAACGATGGTACCAACACTGACTTTCACACACGATAAGCCCTTCGAGGGAGACTTCGTCGCAACAGTCTCCGTCGGAATGAGAAAAAAGTAGGAGCGCTACGTCAACGTGTCGCCCGATGGCAAGGACACCAACACCGGATGGGGCGCAACCAATACCGTTGGTACCAGCACGAGATAAAGGAAATAGATAGAATTTGAGATAGAAAAGGATAGGGAAATAAAGGAAAATGGAAAAGGAAAGAGAACCCCGAGTGCAGAAGGAGAACGTTAGCGACGTAGAAGGGAAGCGCTTCGCTAGATTGAATCGGTCTTCGACGAAGGCGAAATGCAACTTCCAGCAACCCGGTTACCTTTACTGAGTTGGTGGTCAATAGGCGTGGGTATATATCGCCCCGCCGGAGCTACTACAGTAGCTCGCGGCGCTAGATCTTAAATCTAATATACTTTCAGATAAATTAATGGTAAGTAATTAACTAAATAAAAAATTGAATAATTAAAAATTGAAGCTGTGTAATTATTCACACGTGTGCCCCCCAACCGGACTATTTTTCACACCTTATGAAATTTCTTTCCGTTCACCCCCATGTAGAGCCCTGTATTGCACTACAGTCGTAGGCGGAAGCATCAAACCGGAGGACCTCCCAGTCGCCAAGTGATCAGGGCGCCCCGTGTCAAAAGCGTGAGGTCCCACCGGAGCCACGTGAGCGGGGCGGCGTCGACGCGAATGCGCTCGCGGGGCGTAACACAGAAGCCGTACTCTATGCTACCGGGCTGGACATCGAGCACGCGTTCAAAGACCTCCCCCGCGCGGTGCATCTCTGGCTTCTCCTCGGCCGCCCTCGCTGTCAGCGGCGTGTATGTAGTGCAATATGGGGCTCTACAAAGGGGTGAAGGGAAAAGAAACTAAGTTGGAATGTGAATACTGTAGTCCGGGATTGGGGGACACACGTGTGAATATTTGTACAGTTTCTATTTTAATTATTAATTTAATTTAGTTAATTAGTCAGTATTAGTTTGGCTGACACTAGATTAGATCTAGGATCTAGCGCCGCGAGCCACTGTAGTGGCTCCGGCGGGGCGATATATACCTTAGCCCACTGGCCACCAAGTCAGTAAAGGTAACCCGAGTTGCCAGAGTTGAATGTCGCCTTGGTCGAAGTCCGTCTCTACCAAGACGCTCCCTTTTACCTAAGCCTACGGCATCCTTCAGCGCTCGGGGGTCCCCTTTCTTTTTCCTTTATTTCCCTATCCTTTTTTTCCCTATCCTAATTTCCCTTAATGTTGAGTTGGTCCCACCTTGTAGGATTGCGATCCGCAACGTGACGTCATTTGCCATCGGGCTTCTGTGTTGGTGCACCAGTGGTGCTTTTCTCAGAGTTGGTTCCATTGGAATCTGGTTGCGACCGATCCGGTGTTGGTACTTTGCCATCGGGCAGTACGACGGTGTAGCGCTGCTACGTTTTCTTCATTCACGACGGGCTACGTTGCGACGTCCCCGTCGAAGACCTTATCAAGGGTATAAGGTATCAAGGCGCTCCACGAGCATTGGATTTATGACCCAGCGGGTTCCGTCTGCCTAGACAAGCGCACTCGTCGAGCGTTTGCCTTTTCAAGTCTTCACCACACCTATAATCCCGGGCCGGGCTTTTCTTCCTTTGCCCCCCCTTTCAGGGATTCGAGCTACCGCGGGCCGCAGGCCCGCATAAAGAGAAAGGGAGCTCCGAACACTCCGTGGCATTGCACCGCCGGCTGCTTTGGTTGTTTCGTTTGTTTGTTTGTTTTCGGGCCGTGAGGGTCTTCGACCTTGCCCACTGCCTACAAGGCGCATTGCACCACAGTGTAGTATAACCCCCCTCGGGGCTTTATTTTAGATTAGATCAGGATGAGTTCAGGTACTGTAGAGCCCGAGCTCTGCAGTACCTCAGCCCGCGCGCACACGTGTACCCCACGTGTACGGGGGCGCGCGCATACACGTGTACGACACGTGTTTTGTCAGCCCGAAGGCTGACAGCGTTACAGTGCAGGCCGACCTGCACCACTGTAGTGTTATGATAGGTTACTATGTATCTTAAATATGAGCGGCCCGACGGCGAGGGGAGGAGGACAAGCACGGACTTGTTAAGGAACTTCCACCTTTGTCCGCCCGCCTACTCTCAGGTACTTCCGTTAGTTACCTAAGAGCGCCACCGCGCGCGGGTTGTGGACGAGCGCAGCACGCCCACGAGCCGGATCCGCCTCCGCCCGTCGGTACTGGATCGTCACCCAGTACCGCTTCGGGGCGTCGAGGCGTCGAACCGCTCGTGCGTGCGCGCGTCCTCTCCGTTCCCGCTCTACCACCGCTACATCGAGCCCAAGCTTGGTACCGTGGGTGGGCCGTGTTTCTACCTTCCCGCCGATCGGTGTCTCTACCGAACGGTCAGTATTCACCCCCCTCGCCGTTGGGGGTGATTATACTACACGGCGAACGCGTGTAGCGGATGGTGGCTTGTCGGGGGCTGCGTGTATGCCAAGCCCCCAGCGTCCGAGCGACTCTTTCGAAGTCGAGAGGCACGTGGGAAAGTGTGCGTCGCCCGCGTTTCCCGTGAAAGTCGTTGATGGGAGAGGTTACTTGGAAGTGCGGTTTGGATCGCGTGCGCGCTGCTGTCTTGCCGTTGGGTACCTTTTTGATGCGTTTGACCGCCGCAACACCGAACCCGTTGGCACAGATTAGTGAGAGCGTCGGAGTGGCCTGTCTTTTCTGTACTTCTCCTCGGAAGCGCGCAGCGTGTCTCCCACGCAGGACTTGTGCACGCGGTAGTCGCTAGCGTTCGTTCTTGTCCTCTGCGCCTGTCGCCGTCAGTGGTGGGGACGCGAGCGCACGGCGGATGTTCTTATACTTAGCGTCCCTCTCCGTCCGTGGCGTGGCGCGGCGCGCTGCAGTCGTTCTCTTGGTACCCCCGCCATTCGCGGGGAGGGCACGAGCGCACGACGAATGCTCTTCTCCTTGGCACCCCTCGCCGTCAGCGGCGAGGGCACGAGCGCGCGACGAATGCTTTTCTCCGTGGTGCGCCTC
The DNA here is from genome assembly GCF_000350225.1 of Chondrus crispus. Classification (NCBI taxonomy): domain Eukaryota; phylum Rhodophyta; class Florideophyceae; order Gigartinales; family Gigartinaceae; genus Chondrus; species Chondrus crispus. The sequence goes on along the minus strand of NW_005179387.1, from coordinate 12,915 downwards.
GCCGTCGGCAGCTAGGGCACAGCGCGCGACATTCGTCTTCTCGTTGGTTTCCCTCACCGTCGGTGGCGGGGGCGCGAGTGCGCAGCGGATGTTTTTATACTTGGCGTCCCTCGCCGTCCCCTTGCCGTCCGTCGCTAGGGCGCGGCGCGCAGCAGTCGTCTTCCTTGGTGCCCCTCCCCATCGGCGGCGAGGGGCAGAGGGGCCCGCGCATACTCATCCGAAGAGTACGGAGGCCCGGCGCCGCCGTCCGTTCAGTGGCCGTCCGACCCGTACAGCACGCAGCGTCTACGACGCTTGCCGTGTACAGTACCCACACGGTCGTGCGCGCACGGGTACCGCCGTGAGTCCTTTGTAAAACCACCCCAAATTTTGCCCAATTTTCCCGCCAAAATAATTTCTGCGAAAGTAAAAGCCCATTCCGTGATTGGTGCGCTGTCAATCGCTTTCCAAAATTTCCAAACAATTAAAATAACGGAGGCATCCGCGCTTGATCGTGCGTCGGCGCGCCGATCCACGTACAATACAGTACTGACGTCGGGCCGTGCTGTAGCGCTCGATGGTTCGTGTGCTTCTGTCGTGTGTCAGCCTTCCGTCGGTCCCGCCGTGCTGCGCCCATCCAGGTATGCACGTGCCAGACGGCGGCGGTTTGTCGCTGGGGCAGCAGTGCGCTGAGGTAAAAATGCCGCACCGTACAACCAATGCTGACAATTTACAAATTTTTAGAAGCCGTCCGCCAGTGCAATTGAGGTCGACGGCTCGCGTCGTTGTATGAAAGCCATTGTGACCAGCGGTCGGGCTTGGTCTGGCATGCGCATATACGCGAGTCTCCCCTCATCACATATGTTGATCGCCCTGACAGGGGCCCACTTGCCTCTTACACCGGCTCCGTTGTGCTGGTGATCGCATCGTTCACATCCCTACCCGAGGTCGCTGGACGTTATGGATTGTCCGGTGACCTTGCGCGGGAGAGCGTCTGACCTTCAGCTCCGAAAGGGGTATTTGCCTTCCCCTCCATCAATCTGCCATCCCCGTATCGTCGATCATTACGAGAACCAGACTTCTTTCAGGGAGTTGGTACTGCTCTGTCCTTACGTCTCGCGGCCCTGGCGTTCGGAAGTGAAATACGGCTTGACTTCTGTTCGTACTCTCTGTCTAACCACGATAGTCCCATTCAAACGTAACGGAGCGGTTGGACTTAGCCGTAAAGGAACGGCTGAGGGCCCTCCCTTTAGCGCGAACGTCGACGCTCACGTCAGAGGTCAGGTACCTGTAGTGCAATACGCACCTGAAAAGGGGGGTGAAAAGAAAGGAAAATATTTGGATATGAAAAGTAGTCCGCGTTGGGGGACACACGTGTGAGTAACTGCACAGTTTTAATTTTTAATTATTTTATTTTTTAGTTAATTAGTTGGCATTAATTTTGCTGACACTAGATTAGATCTAGGATCTAGCGCCGCGAGCCACTGTAGTGGATCCGGCGGGGCGATATATACCTTAGCCCTCTGACCACCAAGTCAGTGAAGGTAACCCGAGTTGCCAGAGTTGAATGTCGCCTTGGTCGAAGTCCGTCTCTACCAAGACGCTCTCTTTTACCAAAGCCTACGGCATCCTTTGCGCTCGGGGGTTCCCTTTCATTTTCCTTTATTTCCGTATTCTTTTCTATCTCTACCTCTATTTTTCCCTTAATTGTGTTGGTTCCACTGGAGTTGGTTGCGACCGATCCGGTGTAGGTGTTTTAGCCATCGGGCAACACGTTGTGTAGCGCTGCTACTGTTTCAAGTTCCGTCGGAAGGCTGTTGCGACGACGCCTCCGTCGAAGGTCTTACTGTATAAGACAGAGTTGGTACCGCCTACCGCGATCGCGATCGCGCTGGTGAGGGTGTTTTTAGCCATCGGGCAACACGTCGGTAGTAGCGTTGCTACACGGTTACGATCCCGTCGGGTAGTGGTGAACAAGCCCCCGTCGAAGACCTTGAATTATACACAAGGTGCTGAAGACGCTCGTCGATCATTGGCCTTACAACCCAGCGAACCGCGGTTACATCCTCGTAGACAAGCCCAACCCTCACTCGTCGAGCACTCAAGTCTTCACAAGTCTCTACCACCATTATCCTCCCGGGCCGGGCATCTTTCCTTACCCCCCCCGTCGGAGTTGAGCTACCGTGGGCCGCAAGCCCACACAAGGGGAAAGGGAGTCTCGAACGCTCCGTAGCGCCGGCCATCGGCAGTGGTTGTTGCTGTTGTTGTTTTTCTTCTTTTTGTTCGACCGTCGGACTGTGTTTGCGGCCCGCCAGGCACATTGCACTACAAAAGTGGTCTCCCGACCTAGAATTGTCTACAGCAAACGCGACCTAGAATTGTGTCGACGACAGCTTCGGTCTGGAGTTGCACTACAAAGGTGGTCTGGGTGACGGAGTCTCTTTTTTATTTTTGTTTGTAACTTTTTTTTGTGTAGGTTCGCTCGTACGAGTGATGTCGACAAGCGCACCCGGGGACGTCGGTCCCGGGGCGAGTAGGAGCGGATCGGCAAAGGCGTCGAGGATCCCGCGGGGTCGTCGCACCCGAAGCCAGGCCAATACGGCCACGGATCCCGAAGGTCCAGAAATCCCGACGGGGGTCGAAGCCGACAAGGATAACCTATCCTACAGGTTCGAGAAGATGGGCGAGGAAATTCGCCAAGAGATGACGAAAAATCTCGAGGCTGAATTAGCCCTCGTCCGGAAGCAACTGGAGTTGCAAGCATCCGAGTTCCACACCGTTTTAGGAGAGCTATCGGCTCGAGTGGATCTCGTCGAGAAGGAGCGAGGTGAGGCGATCGACGGTCTGGAGCCGGAGGTCCTAGCTTCGTTGAAAAGTTCAGTCAAGGACGCAAGGCGCGACGCGAATCAAGCTTGGGAGTCTTTAGGTAAATTTAGAAGCAGTATCGACGACAGGTTCGACCGCGCCGCTCATCGTCTCAAGAACCTTGAACAGGTCGCCGGGCAAGAGCCGCTCCCAACGGGTCGAGAAGGCGACCGTCGACCGAAGAAGGACAAGGCCGCGGTGCAGCGGAGTTCCAAGTCGAAGACTTCGAAGAAGATTCTGCGACGCCGGAGCAAGAGTCACGGTAGTGACGAGCCGGAGGACCAAGACTCCATGACCGAGTCAAATGGTCTTTCCGAAGATGGTGACGACCGTTCGTCGAACCATGCCAGCGATTCCGAACATCATTCAGAGGAACGAAAAGGAATTTCGCAGGGCAAGAAAATTACCTCCAGACGGGGCGGGATCACTTCGTCCGCCTCGCGGAGAGACAAGGACGCGGAGCCCGAAGATGTCGCAACGCGGCGCGGGCCGCGATGGGAGGGGTTGGCGGAGCTGAATCCGACCAACTACCTCTTCAAGAAATTACTTTCGTACTGAACATACCGCTTGCGGAACCCGCAGACATATTTGTCAGGTTCCCGGCGGACGGCCGTGCGAAAAATCAGGAGAGATATTCCGCCTAAGGTGAAGAAGGACAACACGTTCACAGGTGAGGACGGGGTCCTTGTGTTGGATTTTTTAGCAAAATTAGTTCAAGAGTTTGATACTAAGAAATGAACGAGGGGCAAGCGATCCGCTTATTGCCCGAATTTCTAAGCGGCATCGCCTTCAGGCAGTACACTTCGGTGTCTCAGACGGCCGAGTCCCACCACGAAAAGGTATCCGTTTGGCAGGAGGCCGTACAGTGGTTGTTGAGGAGTTTTGCAACCGACGAGGCGATCCGTCAAGCCGTGCTCGCATTGCGAGAAGTACAGCAGCTACCGTCTGAAGACGAGATGGAGTTTTACATCCGTCCGAAGGACGTGAGCAATCGATGTGGAAACGTATATTCGATGGAAGAACAAATGACGATGTTTCTTGAAGGACTCGATTCGAGTATGAAGCCAATGGTATCTCAATACCGACAAGACAATCGGGACGTTTCGTTTTTGAGACTAGTTAATTACGCGAAGGCGCATGGCTCGGCGAGCCGCGCTAAGGACAAGAAGACCAAGAAGGTCACGATTCAGACGCCGTCGACGATCAGGGCGGGTAAGAAGCCGAGGGCTTCTTATCCCGGTCGTAGAAGTCAGGGCGCCGTTCACTTGGCCGAGAGAATCTCCGCGTCGGATGAACGCGGTGCGCACGGAAGCAGCGAAAATCAGTATGAAGGAGCCTTGGTAGCCGAAGGCAATTTTATTCGGCCATCGGAGAACTACGGACACGAGGACTACGGGGCAAGCGGGTCGTCAACTTTACCGACGCCCACATACACGACAGAGTCGTTTTCAGAGCCCACGGATCCCGTGATGACGTTTCGGGGGCGCGGCCACACGCTGGCGCCGCGCATTCCTATGGAAGACAAGGGTACGACGTTTCGAAAGCCAAGCTGGATAGGAGAGCCGCAACGTCAAGGAAGGCCGCCGGCCCGTGGAGGACCTAGGCCGCAATATCCCGTCAAGACGCACGGGCTGGTGTGCTATCGTTGTTACAAAAAGGGGCACGCCGCGCCAACGTGCATTCTCTCCCTCCGGGAAATGCGCCGAGTTTTGGAAAATTATGAGGCCTTGTCTCCGATGGAGAGGTTAGGGATACCATCGACGAGTTATCTGAAGGTCAAGAATTGGTTCGATTCGCAGACGGCGAGCACGCCGAGTGCTTCAACGCCGAGGCCGAACCAACCCTTCAGAAGGCCCGCCGCGGGGCCCGCGTCGTCGGACGTGAGAAGGAACCCGCAGCGGCAAGAAAACTAGAGAGAGGAATCTTGGATGAGCCGCGAGAGGCACAGAGTCGACGTACTGTGCCCGGGGCTCAGCCCCGTTCCCTGTCTCTAAAGGAAAAATCAGGCCTCGAGGAGGAGGTTGTTGGATTGGTGGATAAGCCCAAAGGGCCAGCTCAAGTCAAGAAAATTTTGAGCCGAGCCCGAGATCATCCGCTGGAAGAAGTTCGAAGACCCTTGTACAGGGTCAAGCGAAGGGAGTGTGCCGAGAAGATTTTGGTTCTTGCGCGAAAAAACTACAAAGTTTACGCGGACATTGGACCAACAGTCGGATTGATGAGCCGGGTGTTGTCTGTATTAGACACCGACGCGGGACCAAACCTTGTACGAAGATCGGAACTCCCGGCTGGAATGGAATCTCTAGTGTCCTACGCACCGACCCAAGACATTGGCGACGCAAACAACAGGCCACTCCAGACTCTCGGCACAATTAGAATGCCTGTGAGGCTTGGGAAATTTGTGGCCGCAGCCGAGTTTATTGTATGCGAAAAACTAGCCGTCCCGCTAATTCTAGGCGCGGACTACTGTGACCGGTTTGTGGAAGCAATTTATCCAAGGAAGAAAACGGTTGAGTTGGCGGATTTCTCGGAGGTTCCGATAGTTAGGCGGTTCTCGACGAGAAAAAGGAAGAAGAATCTCGTCCCGGGAGAGAACGAGAATGATGGAAAGGGGGAGCGAATTTCCCCTAAGGTAAAACTTTTACCTTGCCACTTGAAGTGGCAAGGGCCACGACTATCGAGCCAGGGACGCAACGCGTCGTGGAATGCACCTCGAAGAGGGCGGGCTTGGTTGTGGTTCAGCTGTACTCGTCGTTGTACCAAAGGCACGGGTTGACGTGCCCGAATGGTGTCGTTCAGGTTGAGCCTGACCGGCCATTTCGTTTACTCGTTGAGAATTTTAGGACGTACCCTGTCAGGGTGCAAAAAGGCCAAGTGGTGGCAGAATTATTACCGCACCCGAGAGTTGCGCTCGAGAGCAAAACCACCATTGGTGAAGTTCTCGGAATTCAAAAAAGGAAGAAGGAAAATTTCCCTAATTCCACCAAGACGCCTACGGGCGAGACAAGATGCGAACCGTCGGATCGAGATCGCGAGGACCAGCAAGGGGAACGGGAGGAAATGCTCTCCGCAACGGCAACTACGAAGCCGGAGCGGCGGATTGAGCCTCCCTCGCCGGACGTGGAGGAACTCGACCTGAGCCACGTGCCGGACCGGCTGCGCGAAAGATTCCGACGAATGTTGAAAAAGTATTCCCGCATGTGGGATGGGACCCTCGGCGAGATCAGCACCACGGTCCACCGGATTGAACTGGCCCCGGATACAAGGCCAATTGCACAAGCTCCCTACCGAGCCGGTCTAAAGGCTCTGGAGGTCGAGGACGCAGAAGTACAGAAGATGTTAGAAGCAGGAGTCATCGAACCGGCGCAGTCAGAATGGGCGTCGCCTGTTTTATTAGGGCCGAAGCCGGACGGATGGATGCGCTTTTGCGTAGACTATCGCCGGTTAAACGCGGTAACGGTAAAGAACACGTACCCTTTACCGCGCATGGATGAGTGCCTGGAGTCGCTTGGTGACACCAAGGTTTTCTCCGCGTTGGACGCGATCTCGGGATATTGGCAGATGCCTATCTCTGAGCGCGACCGCGACAAGACCGCATTTTCGTGTCACTCAGGACTTTATCGCTTCTCAAGAATGCCTTTCGGGCTAACTAACGCGCCAGCGACGTTTCAGAGAGCAATGGATATCCTGCTCTCTCCGTTCCGTTGGAAATGCTGTTTGGTGTATCTGGATGACATCATAATTTTTAGCAAGTCATGGGAGGAGCACATCGTGCATGTGGATGAAATACTTTCTGCATTGGAGAAGGCAGGTGTGAAGCTCAAGCTTGGCAAGTGCGAATTTTTCGTCCAAAAGATCAAGTACGTAGGCCATGTCGTTCAGCCAGGTACATTGGAAGTTGACGCTGCACGAACCGTCGCATTGGAACAAGTGAGGTACCCTCAAACGCAGACCCAGCTCAGGAGCTTCTTGGGACTTTGTAATGTCTACCGCAGATTCGTTCCGCATTATGCGAAAATTGCGCATCCGCTCAATCAATTATTGAAGAAGGGACAACCGGTCCAGTTGGAAAGATGGAAAGATTCGACGAACCGTGCGAAAAAGATTTTCACAAGCTTGAAGACGCTATTTTGGCGCCACCGGTGTTGGCGCTGCCGAAGAAGGACCTGCCATACTCGGTACACACCGATGCAAGCGACTATCAAATGGGCGCTGCATTATTTCAAACACACCCGGATGCGCAACGTAAACCCATCGGGTTCTTTTCAAGAACGTTATCCGCAGCCGAGAGAAACTATTTTGTATCAGAAAAAGAATGTCTAGCGGTAATTTGGGCCGTACAGACTTTAAGGCCATATCTATATGGCGAGCACTTCATTGTGCATACTGACCATGCCTCATTGAGGTGGTTGATGAACGTAACTGACCCCAGCGGGAGATTAATCCGATGGAGGCTCCGCCTCTCGGAATTCGATTTCGAAATCAAGTACAAGAAGGGCAAGGCGAATAATCAAGCTGGAGCCCTGTCAAGATTGCGGACCGCAGGAGAAACCGTCAACGAAATCGACGACGAAATCCCATGCTTTATGGCCGAACCGGCCGAGGGTACAGTGGAGGAAGACGACAGTTTTGACGGGTTAGACGACATCCTCGCTCTTGAGGGGGGACCGCCCCTGAGCGCCTCGATCAATTCTAAGCTGTCACTCCGGAGGAGCTCATTCGCGAGCAAGCCATCGACCCCTTCTGCAACCGCATCAAGGAAAAAGTGGACGCCGGAAAGGTGAGAACGTTCAGCATGGAGACCGAGGAACTCGAAGGAACTCTATGCCTTACCGCGGCGGAGTTTGTACAAGTGGTGATACCACAATCGTTAAGAGACCGCGTCCTAGGGTTGAGCCACTACGCAAAATTGGCAGGCCACCCGGGAGGCAGGAAACTTTACAAGACATTGAGAAGATATTTTTATTGGCCCACGATGGCCCTAGACTGCTACGCAGTTGCGAAGAATTGCGCCGCATGTGCGCGGGAAAGGGTGAAGTTAAGAAGAAACACGAAGGAAATGAAGCTGTTCACGCCCAAAGCTCCGCTGGAATTTGTCGCCATCGACATCCTCGGCGAGCTAATTACAACTAAACGAGGAAATCGGTACATTCTCGTGATCAGCAATAGATACTCGAAACTGGTACGAACCGTACCGTTGAAGAAGATATCAGCTGCGCACATCGCACAAGCCTTCGTTCACCATTGGGTATTCGTGTACGGACCGCCGGTCAAGCTGCTGTCCGACAATTGAACACAGTTCACCGCCCGGTTCTTTCAGAACGTCTATCGAATTCTCTGCATACACAATGTGTTCACGACTACGTACCACCCGCAAGCCAACGGCCAAGTTGAGAGATTTAACCGCACGCTGACTTCCGCGTTGCGAAAATATGTTGGAGAGCATTCCAAGGACTGGGACCTATTTAGCGACGCCGTGACGTTCGCATACAACACGCAAGTTCATCGAACTACGAACATCGCGCCCTTCGAACTGGTGTTAGCTCGGGCGCCGAGAAGCATTGCGTTACAAGCACAGCCAAGTTTGGAAGGATTTAGCTCGAATCGAGCGTACTACCTGAAATGGCAGTCGTGGTTAGAAAGCCTGATGAAAGGCGCTGGTAAGAGCTTGCGGAAAGAACAAGCGCACTACAAACGAAATTTCGACGCAAGGCTCCGCAAGTAGAAGTATGACATCCCTTCAGGATCATACGTATTCCTTCACAAAAAAAGAGCAAGGCACGGCCACCGAGCCGAAGCATAAGTTGGCACAAGTGGCTACGGGTCCATATCAAGTGAAGGAGTCAACGGAGGATACGGTCGTCATTGCCATCGGCGACCAGGAAGAGCGCGTATCGCGAGATCGAGTCGAATTAGCCCCTAGTCCCATGGACTACACGCCGATAATCGGGCTACGACAAGCGCTACAGTTCCTCAATCGAGAAGGGGAACGAGAAGAACCCGCCGCCCAAGCGAAGGACAGGACGGATGACGGGTCGTTGGTAAATCAGGAAGCTGCGGGCGCTCCACTCGATCTACAAGAGATGGGAGGTTCGGAAGAGCAGGGTGAGGATGAGCCGCTGGCCCTTCGGAAGGGGGAAGGACGGTTGGACACGCAGGAAGAAGGAGGCGAGAGCCAGGAATATGTGATCGACAAGATCGTGGACCACGGCTTCGACGAGGAGAAATTAATTATCAAAGTAAGATGGTACGGTTATAGGTACGAGGACGCGACGTGGGAGCCCATTGAGCGATTACCCCGCAGTGCGGCCGTCACGTATTTCCGAAGGAAACGGTTGCCCCTGCCGGCGCAAGTCGCGCACGCGATACCTGGATAGCTGTTGTCAAGAAAGAATGCAGAGCAGAGCCAGCAAAGAAGTCAGAAGTTGAGGAAGCGATGCATGCCGCGTCGTTGAGAAGTGGGGAATGTCACCATACCCCCGGATGAGGTGTTACGCTCGCCCGAATGGCAATGCGTCATCGAAGCTCACACGTGAACTTAAGATTGAGCGCAGCAGTCCGCACGGAGGGGGAGCGAAAATTATCCCAGAATTACTAGAGAAATACCGAAAGGGGATTGTCGAATGAACAGCATGAGAAAGGAGCACTAGTCCTCCCTCGAATCCTAATCAAAATTGAGGATGGCCGCCCGAAATCGCCGGTTGCCCGCTCAGTTACCGTTGATAGCCAGGGCTGACCGCACAAATATCGAAGTCAGATCGCGACCCGCGACTATCAATTGCGTATCAAGCAGAACCCGTCATTAGCCGGCGGCCCCGTCCAACTCGCTTTACGGAGAGTTGACGAGGATGAGCGAGGCGCAACGCGCGCTCGCCGGGCGGGAGGTGCCTTTTTTAGGGACGGGAGCAGTGTGGATTTAAGACTGACCCCCGACCCCCGCGCAACCCGCGCTTATGGAGAGCCACCAAGCGGAGCAGAGAGGGCAACGAGTAGTGTTGGGAACGAGAGATAGCCGAAGGAGTCGACGTCCCAACGAGACAACACGGTTCACCCGACAGTTGCGAACGACAGAGCCACGACGCGTTTACTGACGATCAGCGTACTTACTAGTTTACAACGTTAACCCCGTTTCCTTTGTTTTTGTTTTTCTACTGTTCTGTTTCGTTTTTGTTGCAGCCACATAGAGAACAAGACCCTGCACCGCGGTCAACACCGACCAAGCCTTGCGACACACACTGGTTGACGACCCTCGAGCGAACACGATCGAAGAAGATTAGCGACCCGCCGATCATAGTCAATTTATTTACGCTTGTGTCAAGCCGAGACGGAGAGCGAGTGGTTTTCTTCTTTTCTTTTTGTTGCTCAAGGACGCCCAGTTACTAAATTCAATATGCCTTTCAGGAAGACAGTATCGCGCAGGTAGTTGGAGGAGATCCCGAAGGACAGAAGAGTACTCGGAGAACGAAGTTATGCTCAAAATGAGAATCTGCTCTCACGACGCTGTCCACGCCGCCTGCTGCCCTGTTTTCACTAAGGATCGTACTTCGACTACGTCACTCCACTAACTCGATGACCAGGGGAAACACGACCACAGAGAGGAACGAGGTTGATCAGGAGCCTGAGGGGACTTAGTTCAGTTTATCGTCAATTTTTTATCAGCCTGTCGCGACTGACGCAAGCGCGAACGCATTTTACCACGCGAGACCTACTTATGCGTTTATCAGGATAACCCCGCTTTCGTTTCTATTTTGTTTACTTTTTCTTTTTTGGTGCCGAGGACGCAGTCCTCGAAACAAAAGTTCGGAAGACCTACAGGGAAGAGAGAAACCCTAAGGGAGAGGAGAAGCCCGGGCCACGATGCCGACGACATGGCGAGCCCAGGCGTTGCGACAAGCGAGTTCAACAGGGGATGGAGAGAACGGCTTGCAAACCCATACGCACATGCCGACGGCATGGGGAGTCTTCAGTAACAATTGGCATCGCGAAATGAAGCGGCGCCGGTCAAGGCGGAGGCCTGTTGCCAACCAACCAGCGAGTAAAGGTGGACGTTATCAGTACCTTACAACCAAGAAAAAAATGACCCCTCGTTCGTAGTGACAAGATGGACCTTTAGTTAGAATTTAGAAAGTAGCGAAAAGGAGAAGAGGAGGATACAGGGCGACAAATGAAGGGGGAGCATACGTTGTAATCGGTTGGAGAAAGGACGATGGTGAAGGAAACTGGGGACTCCCCACGATCAGGAGGACAAATGAGTGTCGAGATTCTGACTCGGACGCACGGACCGTGCCATTGTGAAAAACAAAGGGGGAGGGCACTCGCCAAACAGGGAACGAAGATCCGCGTAGAGAGACGGAGAAGGGAAACTCGCAAACGCCAGAGGAAGACGGAAGTGATAATCGATGAAGTACGCGAAGCGCTGTGAAGAGGAAAGCCCCCACGCTTGTTTTCAGTGAGCACTCACGATTCGGAACCGTAGACCCAGAAGTACACAGGATAAGGCCAGGGTTCTGTAATAGGCGATCGCAGGCGGAAAACGAGAATCGCATTCTGTGGTAATTGGTACCAAGGGCAACAGCCCTCACCGAGACCGGATGCGTCCGTCGCAATCTTTTTATCGACGTATAGGGGCTGGCTTTGTCAAGGAAGTTAAGAATCAAAGTCTGAAACGTACCGGCACGCTGGGAACGGAACGCACACGTAGTTAATCGCGATATGGTACAAAGGGAAAAAGTTGCGTAGGCGCGAGGAAGACTAAGGAGAATGTACACCGCCCAACCTTGTTCACTGCAGCGCGGGTGACCTTCAAATCAAGGGAGAAGGTGCGGAACGTATGCAGTTGATGTGCAGGTGCACACGAGCAAGGCAACTCGAGAGGAAGTGGATGACATGGAATGAGGACAAGGGAAATGAAATGACTTAGGCGATTCTGACTGGGACTCCCTCACTTGAACGAGATGCTGCCGCGCCACAGAATGGAAAATTTACTGCAGTCTCAGACTAACCTCCTAGGACGCAATCACGCACCGCCGTGCGCACGCCAGATGACGTTTGGATCAGTGATCCGCCTCCCCGTCTAAATTAACTTGACGAAAATATTTATGAGGATTTTTGTGAGAACGGGCAAAGGACATGTGTTGCGTGAGCAGATGTGGAATGCCGGATGTGATTCACATATCTGCATGATCTGCGCCTATGTTGACAGCCAGACGGACAGCCAAGGGACTCGTCCCTTAGGACCCGACATTCACAGGGCTTGCTAGCTCGCCGTTTCACACGATTGTCAGAGGCGACTCAAAAGCTACCCTGCCGCTCATGAACGTTTATCACACGCCGAACGACTCGCCGAGCTAAGAAAATTCAACGTGATCGCACGAAAGGAGCCTGAGGATCGCCCCGACGAGCCCAAAAAGGAATAGTTCGTACACTGCTATTTTATTTGGGGGGAAGATTTTCCAGTTATCCTAGTTCTCCACCGGAGAGATTGGAAGGGAACTTCGTCCCGGAGAGAACAAGGGGGACTGTCGCACGCGACGATTCACTGTCGGTGAAGAAGAGGATTTCGCCAACCACGACCAAATGGCGAACACAAACGGAAACGTTCTACGAAGACCTCGAGCTTTTCCCTTGACACCCCGCCAGGACCTCGCCGCGCGATGCGTATGAGAAGGCGAAGAGGGACATCCAACTGCACTCAAAATTGTGTTGACGATCACATCGACGAGCTCAACTAAGAGCTAGACTATGGTAACGACCAGTATTCATTTATTTATTGTCATATACCAAACCTCCGCGGTTTACCAAATTCATCAATCATGAGCCTCACCAAAGGAGCACTGCGGACAATATGACGTCGTCATCATGAACGGGGGACGTTCGAAAACGAGCTGGACGAAGGTAAAGGTCATTGCAGAAGACCTACAAGGACGTCGGGTACTACCCGTACAGCGAAAAAGGAAGGAAAGGGAATTTGGGTCGAGATTCAACTACATGGAGGGCCTTACAAAATTGTATGTGTGACTACCGCCCAAAAGCAGAAACACACAGGCGTAGGGAAGTTACAAGTCCCTTGACTCC